>NC_056737.1:1353879719-1354184719 GCF_019279795.1 Protopterus annectens
CAAATAGGAACAAAATTTAAATATTGCTTTTATAAACTTAGAAAGTTGCTACAATAACAGATTTTGTGTTAGCATTTTCTGAAGGATATAAAGTCTAAAACTGAAATGTCTGCCATTAAGTGATTTCAATCCTCAAGGATTTGCTAGAAAACCACAGAATTTATGAGGAGCAGACCTAAATTTTGAGGCAAAAATCTGGACAGTCTGTGAAAATCTGGATAGCTGACAGGTATTCCAGTAATATCATCTGTTACTCAGTAACAGTTCTGTCAGGAGTTGTGGCCTCTCTAAATACAGTAAGGGAGGCAACAATTCTGTTATTGTCAGTACAAATGCCACTGTCAATCTTTGCGAGATATACGTAAAGTAATCTCCTGTGATATCTCGTATAAAGAGCTGGAGTTGACTTGATGCTGTTGTGGGGAGGGGGGGGGGCAAATTATTGAAGATGCAGAGAAATATAAAGGGGAAATATTTGGAAATATTCAACCACATGGTCCATAGTATGGCAGTACTGGGGATTCCAGCCTAGATTCCATTGTATTAGATTGAGAGCACAGGTACTGAATCTACTGATGTTTCAGGAGTAGCAGTAATGATGCGTTTTCTGGATCTTGCCCTGATGCAATCACCTGATGTAGGCAAGAGGTGTGTGCCATAATGCCAGGTGAGGGAATATTCTAATGTATGCTTTCTCTACCAAACATTTGGTCTGTTATGACAGCAGAACAGTTAGTGGTGTCAAACCAATTAATGTAACAGTAGAATGTGAAAACAGGTGTGAGGAGAGCTTCCAGTCAGTGCTAAAATTTCTCATTATAATGAGTCATCAACAGCATCATTAAAGAGATTTGTAGAATGTAGAGACAGATTAGGTTAAAGCTTTTATTGGTATGTACAGACAGACATCAACGAAGGCAAGATTGCAAATCCTTCCCAATGCAGTGTTTGTTTCTGTTATCATGCACAGCTTTTTATATCAATTCCCTTGTTCTTGTTATACTGGTAACTGATAAAGCATAGCCTTTTAATTAAGCTTCATTTAGCAGATACAGGTCAATGAACCTAACTTTTCTAGATATGTTTATCAAGATTGCGAATCTTCTTTCTTCCATCTTGGGTGCCGCTCAGGACATACGTGTGTAAAAAAAAAACAAAATCTTAGCTAGAATCTAAATTGTATCATATGTCAAGGCACAGCAATGACTGGGTAAAACTTTTTAACCCCCATTAAGCCTGAATGGAGAGAGAGGGGTAACCCCCAAACTGTGTTTCTTTTTTTAGTTACCTGACACTTCCACACTCATTTGGACTTGACTTCCATCCATCACCTTTAAGTCACTCAATCCTTTTAGGAAAATCGGAGCAAAAGTCTTCTTGTTCTGGATAGCCTTTGCAGGTTCAGGTTTTACAGCAGTTTTCTTTTCTGTATTGTAAGAGATGAAATAAAGCAGAAAAAGAAAAGAAATATTACATTTTAAAAACAATGATGGATGGCATCAGACAACAGCACTGTGCTAGGATTTTCTTTTAATAAAGATATTCTTGAAGTATTGTCTCCTAATTTTATGTTCTCATTCGTAAAACAACACAATTCATCTGACAGTAGAGATGTTAGTATGCCTTTACCTGAGAGATACTCACCTATCCCTCTATTGCCTGATCATTGCCACCACAGCTGCCTCTTAACAGAGATTTACTCCTGAACCGAGATGGTACTGGTACACAGAGGTACGCCATCTCTGTGGCACAAGCTAGCTCCACTAGTGTTTTGCTCCATTAATGTTTTTATTTTTTTGTAAAGACCATCTGTCTGACACTGTTAACGTGCACGTATGAGATCCAGCCCAGGAATATTTTTTCATTATGTCAGCTGAACTTTAAATTTCCCACATTTTCAATAACAAATCCATTATTCCTGCCTCTGTGGTATACAGGGATAAAGTCCTGACTACAGTCAGGACTGATATCAGTAAATGCAAAGAGAAAAGAAGAATTCTAAGTGAAACACCAGCACTGGCAGAGTTAGTTCATAGGTAGGTGCTAGGTTATCTGCCCAAAGGCATTTATAAGCCTAGCCAGAATGTGTTGGCTTTTGCTGCCCCCTTAGATTAGTTCCTTGTGTCTCTGTCCAGCAGAGCCACTTAAGTGATCCCCGGGGTAAACTTTCTGTTTCCCATCCACTCGTCAAGGATTGTCTTGAAGAGTGTTAGTGAGGAGCTCTGCCTAATGTAGACTGGAATCTTGTTCCAGAGCATGGGAAGTCTCTGGGGCAGGAATCTATCCCTCCAGCATGTCCTGTTTATTGTTGTGGTGAGGTTTAGATCCCTAGAGAGTGTGTGGCTTGAGGGGATATGGTTTTCTTTAGGTAGAGCATGTCCATCAATTCTGTGTTGGGCATGGCCTTGTAAATCAGGCAGAGATCACCTCTGAGTAGGCGGTATGCAACTGAGAACAGCTGGAGTTTCTTCAGTCGAGTTGCATAGGGCATCTGTTTGAGGCCAGTGATCCTCTTGGTGAAGTACTTCTGTGGTCTTTCCAGCTGTTGCAGATGTCTTGTAAGGTACATCCCAAATGGGGCACTGTACTCTATGATGGGTCTGATGAGTGATGCGTAGAGGGGCACAGTGACCTCTTATGATCTTGATGTAAACCCTTTTGTGATTAGGTGGGCCACATAGAAGGATTTTCTAACCACTTTGGCAATGTGATTATCAAAGGAGAGATTACTATCTACTTGAGTCCGCAGATCCCTTATTATGTCTTCTGTATTTAGGGGGCTACCACCAATGTGGTAGTTTGTGGGTACTTTGTTTTTTCCAAAGGGGATAACTATGCACTTTTTGGCATTTAGCTTGAGGCCATGGTTTTGACACCAGGCATCTGTCTCAGTGAGTCCCTTTTGGAGGATGTCTGTGTCAGCCGGAGAGTCAATTATAGCCCCTAGTTTGCAGTCATCTGTGAACTTGGTCAGCCATAGTCCTTCTGTGCTTGCCTGTACCTCTGAGAAGTATATGCCAAATAGGAGGGTTTTAGGACTGAGCCCTGGTGAATGCCACTTGTAACCGATTTAGAGTCAGACCTAGCTCCCGTAACTCTTACCATGTGTGTTCTGTCCGTGAGCCAGTTGGCAACCCATTTTGTGATGTAGGGGTTTATGTTCAGGCTGGAGAGCTTGTCTATAATACCAGAATGGGGAATGCTGTTGAAGGCCTTTGTGAGGACTAGGTAGGCTGTGTGGTCCACCTTTCCCTCGTCTATAGCTTTGGTAACTGTCTCAAAGAATTCCACCAGGTTTAGGAGGCATGATCTGCCCTTAACAAAGCCCAAACTGGGTACAGTCCAGTGTTTGGAGGTTTCCAATGTCTCTGTTAATGAGATCCATGATGATGCACTCCATAGCTTTGCAGACCAAGCTAGTCAGGCTTATAGGGCGATAGTTCCTGGGGTTTGTTGTAGCTCCACCTTTGAGGAGCAGAATAACCATTGCTGTGCGCCACTCTATGGCCACGTAGCCTGTGGAGAGGCTCAGTTTGAACAGTGTGTTTAGGTGAGGGGTTAGTTCATCTTTGAGCTTGTGTAGGACGCAGCCTTGGACACCATCTGGGCCCACTGATGCTGTGTTTTTGGCTTGGAAAGGGCTGTTTTAACCTGAGTGTCTGTGATTTCAGAGGCACTACATTCTTCTGGTATGGTTATGAGCCCTTTTGGGGGTGTGGGAGGCTGAAGTTCACACTGAACCTGTCTGCCAAGATGTTGGCGATATCGGTCGGTTCAGTGTATTTTGTGCCATTCTGCACTAACTCCAAGCAGAATCCAAGTAGAATCTAGAACAGCAGTTGTTAAAAACAGTATAGTTAGCACAGCATATAAAATATTGCATGATAACTATAAGAATCAATCAGAGGAGATTAGAAAGGATTGGGAAGAGAGACTGGATAAGCAATTCACAAAAAAACAATGGGGAGATATATACATATATATATATCTATATATATCTATATATATCTATATATCTATATATATATATATATACATATATATATATATATATATATATATATATATATATATATATATATGTCTCCCAAATACGCAACAAAGTCTAGAAGATTTAGGATCTTTGCTAGGAAGTATTTACATGGGTATTTTTATACCCCAAGCAGACTCTACAGAATATTTCCTCAGGTAGATAGCAAATGTTGGAGGTGTGTTGGGGGAAGCAAGAGGTAATTGGGAACATATTCTTGGGAGTGTAATGAGTTGGCAGACTACTCCATCAGAAATACTGGGTGAGCAAATTGGTATAACTAAGAAAATAATTTTTGAGCTATAATGCAGAATTGGAATTGCCTAGACATGGTAAAGCTTTGGCTGCCAAAAAAACAGTTACTACAAGATGGAAATCAAAGTCTAAACCAACTGTACTAGTAGTAGTGAATATAGTAATGGATAAAACAACAGGAAATGGGATCTTAAAAATAGGGTAAGTGCAAATTGCATCAAAAATGGCAATTGCGGGAACAGCACATGCAGAATAATGTTTTGGAAGAGAAATGAGGTTTAAAAGAAGGCAGGATTTGAATGGGCTATTTAATAGGTTCATAGGTAGGTACTAGGCTATCTGCCCGAGGGCATTTATAAGCCTAGCCAGAGTATGTCGACTAATGCTTGACTGACAATGACTGGATAGACAAAAAGTGATGCATAATGTCTGCAACTAAAAAAATGTCAACATGGTTTGTTTTCATTTATATAAATATATGATTGCCTATGTCATACATGATAATTTAATAAAGAAGTTTCTTGTTTAAAAAAAAAAAAGTCCTAGCTACAGTCAAGGTGATCTGAGTTCATCTAACAGCTTGGGTGCTATAAGAGCCAGAATCGCCAATTGTGGGGAAGGGAAAGTAGTTTTAACCAAACTGACCACCATCAACATGCAAGAAGGGGCTTTCAAGGCAACAGAATGTCCAAGGTTGTGGCCTTGGGCTTGTCAGTCTCAAGATGGTGATGGTAACTCCTATAACTTGTAGGATGAAGTACAAGCAAGGGGAAGTTGCTTGATGTCTCATGGTGTTGCTGGTGCTTACGTTGGCCACCAAGGGCAGGGTTATGGTCCTAAATGAAATGCCCTCATTGTCTGGATGCCAGCAAGGGCACTGATCAATTCATGGATGCTTGGATAACTGACTCTCTGTCTCTTGTCCAGGCCTCAACACACTTGGGGAGACTTGAAACTGAGCAAGTGTAAAGTAAAAAAAAAAAAAAAATACAGAAAAACATTAGATCTATTAGCTTCTTATAAGTACAATAAGAGAGATGTAAATGTTAGCACAACTATATTAACTAATAAAATTGGTACTTACGTATTATCGCAACCAGATTTTTCACGGCACTAATGTCCGCTTCCCGATCGTGACATGTGCTTGTTAATATTTTCCAGAAGTTATCTACTGTGTTTTCTTTAATACTGCAGGCTGGTTTCAGGAGTGTGATCCAAGAAATGTAAAAAAAAAACACTGTACTTGTTTCTGTATGCACTTTACTGCCAGCGTGTTGCTTTTTGCAAGTCCGCCCGCTGAACCTTCCTTTTTTTCGTGGCAGCAAATGCTGTCAAGTAACGGTAATAATTTGGGCTGTATTCTTCCTTAACTGCTGTTGTCAGATGAAAGACAGAAGATCTGTGGGTATAACTGGGATGATTTCCATGTCAGTTTTTTTCATTTAGCTTGTGTGTGTGTGTTTTAATGAAATTGTAGTTCTCAAACCCTTGTAGCATCCTAGTTCTACACAAATACATGTGAATGTATACTGTCTGTGCCGATGTCATTGTTTTACACACACACAGCTCCGTGTACTGAGGGAAACATTTTTGGAACACCTACTTCCTTTTTTGTACATGACACTGTCAGGGTTATGGTCAGTGACTTTCAAGGGAAGCCAGAAGCCTTTGTACTGCCATCATTCTTTTCAAAATTATCTTGTGTGACATGACTGTTAAGCTTCTCAGTGTGCTATACAGCATGCTCATGTTCTATTGCAAGGCAGCGGCAGTAAGCCAAGATATAAAAGAAGCATACCTAAGCAGCGATAGTCTTTTTTCTGACATTTAATTGATAACAGTCCAGAAAAGAAGACATAGTGGTAAAGAAAACACACCAAACAACTTTTTCACAACGTTTACGAAGATATTTCAGGATCGGAGAGCAGCCACTATTGCCATGAAAAATCTGGTTGCGATAATACGTAAGTACCATAAAATCTCCTTATTGAAAGGCATCACAAATTAGAGAAAAACATGACTCCATAATGGAAGTGCAAGAAACAATAAGTCACAGCACATCAAAAAATAAAGGGTGATTCAACCAGAATACCGAAGTCTGAACCTTGTTATTGCACTCTTCAAATATATTTCAGAGGGGCTTTACCCTTGTACCCCCCCCAAACTTGAGGGACTATGTCCCCACACTACTGCTACCTATACACTGCCATCTCATGAGATTGCTGTACCTAGGGTTATGGAGAGAATACTGTGAGATACTGTAATCCTGCAATTAGCACACTTCCCCTAATTATATTTATTTTCTTATAGAAACATTTATACTAACTGTGCTTGAATGTTTAATGGACACCCAAAAAACAGACAGGAACTATTTTATTCTGGCCATCAACACATCATTTTCCATAGAAATGGTGTTGCTATCACATTCAGTGAGATCACAGAATTCTTTCATCTCCTATATATCAGTAATGACATCCTACAAAGCTCGATTCCCATGGTTTTGACAGCTGGAAACTTCAATGGTTTAGGTCTATCACTTCAGCCTTCCCCCAAAACCAGGACAAGGAATTTGATGAAATGACTCTTGATTCACTGCTGCCCTTACTTGCCACACTGCACGACAAACATGTTACACTAGTTATTTTTACCCACTCGCCACCTCAGGTTAGAAAACAAAATGTTGCTTTCTGTAGTGAAACCAAAACTCTCAGCTGGCAAAATGCTATATTCCTATGCTGTCTCCAAGTTATGGAACGCTCTTCCTCCCCCTCCCCCTCTCAGAATGATCAGCAACCCAGCCTCCTTCAAAAAATCCTTAAAATTCCATCTCTTCTCTCAACGGATATGCTCCTGCTCCCTTCCAAACACCTAATCAGCTGATTTCCCACACTAGGTTCCTATCTCTACCTACCTACATACACTTTCCACCCACTCTCTTCTATTTCCCTCCTGCTTCTCTCCCCTCCCTACTTCACAATTCCATCCCAATCTTTTTCCTCCTGCCTAAGTACTTCTATACCCGCAGCCCTATACTTCTAGCCTCATACTACTATATACCCCTATCCTGCACTTTTAATCTTCCTTATCTTCCTTTCCTGCTCACCACTATCTTTGACTCTGCCTTTATACTATCTCATCTATACATTGTACCTTTCCACTTTCTCCTTCTGTCACATATCTACCTCCCACCTTACATCCACCCCATGAACTTCCTTCTCTCTAACACACCAACACCTTTGTTAATATGCTAATAGTTTATTTGAATTTGAAGTTAATATGCTAACAGATGTGCAAAATTCTCTGTTACTCATACGCTGTTGAAAACTGCCTTGTAAAGATATTCTATGTATCAACGTTCTTAAATTGTACTCTGTGATCTATTGTATAAAGTGTTTTGCTTTGCTATGTACATTGTGGAGCGTTTCTCCCCGGGCCTCCACTGAAAATGGGCTCTTCCTAGGCCCAGTGGACTTTCCCAGTCAACAGATGCAATAAATAAATAAACAATGCTGTCCTTTTGTAAGAACACAAGGATGACAGGCCACTATAATGGTCATTTGGAGATCAGATTTCATCATATTTGTAAGTTGTATATTTTCCATAAATTAGTCCTCAATGACAACTAAAAGCTTTGAAAAGCCCTTAACATTTCTAGTAGTTTGACTTCTATCCTTCTTACAAATAGAACATGCATCACTCAAGCTCTGTCCTATATGTGGAAGTTATCATCTGGAAAATAAATACTGTTTCCAGACTCCGTAAGAGATGAACCAAAAGTATGCACAAGAAGATTGGGCTATTACACTGTCTTGTCCTCTTTCTCCTTATACACTCCTATCTTAGAACAGACATGCTAAAGCCACCCACCTTATGTCACAAATGGAACAGTGGAACAGATTCTGTCAAATGCACAGAGATGCAAACACTAAGTCACTAAATCACAAGACAGGAGACCATTACAGCATAGTCCTAAATCTCATCAAATGGCCACTACTTTTACATAAATGGCGACACACCATTCATTTTGGTAGTTTTAATATGTTGTTGTGAAAACCATATCTATAAAGACACCAAAGTGTCAAAATGTACTCTAATCATGGTCACTGTCATGGACATTTCTCCTCCCCCTGAGATGCAGCAAGCTTGCAGATGATCATACTACAAAAAAGTGCACAGAGGACTTTACCGCATATAGAAGAGTATTGCTTCAGTTCTTCTGTAAAACGTTAGTATTTACTCACAGGCAGAATTTGAAAAACTATCAACTATGTTTGTGTCACAGAACCCCTTTCATTCAACTCAATTTACAGACTAAGAATGGTTAAATCTTTCTTTGACAAAATACAACAGTTGTCATTAAGCTTATAGTGAAGATGGTCTCCAGAATCCATTTATTTGCAAACTTTGCCTCATCACATTGTTTTGAACTTCTGTTATTGAGATATTTCTGTTCTACAGGGTTTAAGCAAATGCTTAAGTTCCACAAACTGAAGACTTGACTTTTTGTTGACTGAGTCAGTCCTGCTATACATATTTTATTTTCAAGGGTGACCAAAGGTGGCATTCGCAGGCAAAATTTTCCCAGTAGACCAAAGAACTTTCCCCTACATTTTTGATAAGTACCATGGGATATTTTAGATCCACCTGAGGTACTACTGTGTCGAAAAGATGGGACTTTGCTTTAACATCTCATCCAAAGGATGGCATCTCAGGCATGCAGCTCTTTTCTGTGCTAGTGTTGGTACTGGAAAATAAATCCAAGCATTTGGTATGGGAATAGAATCCATAGCTTTTAGATTGTCACAGCATCAAAGGTAAGTGTGTTATCTGTTGTCCCACTGACACTGATCTTGCTATAAGTATGTGGCATTCAATTGCTACTCAGCAGTGATTCTTGGGGAAGATCTCTGGGTCACAAGTGCCTGCAAGAAAGCCTCTAGATGATTATTTCTGAACCTGATATATTAGATTAAAGCTTGATTGTGTATATAATAAAAAATGTATTTTCTAATAGAAATAGTAGTGTCTTGGGTACTAAACATCTAAAGCCACTGTAAATAATTTGTTTTAAAGGATTACTTTTAATTAAAACAGCTACATGCACACTATTTGAATAGACTGACTTTATATACTGTATACACTAAACAGCTAACATTTGTTATTGGTGGTGAAGTCAGCTCTGAACATGGGACTCAAATGTGGTTCTGACTGACTGCAGATAGTCCACAGATAACCTTTATAGTGGCACATTGGCCTTCAAATCACATGGGATCACCTACTACCAAAGTTCAAAAATCAGATGCAAGAAAAACAAATACAATTCTTCTTCTACTTCTTTTGGCTTTTTCCCGGTTAGGGGTCACCACAGCGGATCACCTGTCCACTCATGATTGGCAGTGGAGTTTACAGTGCCGAGGTGCCAGCCCAGTGCCCAACCTTCCACAGAAGGCACAAACACACACACTCACACCTAGGGCCAATTTGGAGTGTCCAATCAAGAAAAACAGATACAATAATCCATGAAAAAAGACTAAAGTAGTGTTAAGCATTGAAATTGCTACACCCAGCAATTACTATATCTTACTTAACAGGAGACACAAAGAGTTAAAATACCAGGATACCCACACAGTTCCAGTAGTGCTAGGACAAACAGGAGTAATAAAAAATACTTTACAACTGGACTTAAAATGCTATCAATACATGTAGCCCCATATGAACTGCAAAAGGAGGCCATTCTGGGCACAATGCATATACTGAGAAGAGCACTTTTGGCTAACATCAAAGGCTGAAGTACTACTGATTTCATGAACTTTAATATACCCTAAAAAATTAAATTATGAATTTAGTGTTAATAATCTAAGCATTTGGAGACATTAAACCTAAATAAAGACTATGTTGCTGCTTGATTGGTATATGATTGCCAACACATTTCAAATATCCCTGTCAGATAATGGCATATTTAAGAAAAAAAGTTATTCTGAAGAATTCTTATGTAAGCAAAATTGTACATGACAATGCATTTGAATTATTTTCTTCAAACTAGAATCATATCAGTACTCAGGTAAATACAGTAAAAATATCTGCAAGCCATTTTACCTTAAAAGAAGTCAATAACAAACAAACTGATAAATGTAAGAGCATAACTGTGATGCCCACCACTGCCACCAATATGTGATGTCCCCACGCTGCACCAGTAATCATCAAGCCTGAATCCTCACCACTGACACTGGAGAGGGACGTGCATTCGAATACAAATAGACACACTTAGTATTTCCAGATGCAGACCTCTCTGCATCAAACAAAATTTCCCTTAAGAGCACACAGGGAACACACACAGCCTGGGGTCTGGGTGTCTCTATATCCGTTTCCCTCCAGGTCCCCAATAAGACTCCACAGTGGTACAGCTGTAGGGTTAGGTCCTCAGCAGAGTGTCCAAGCAAGTCCTTCAGTATCCTCTCTGTGAACCCAGTGCTTCATGTCCCTGCCCCAAGTAACTGATACACACACTCTCTAGGATTTAATTTTCACACACACACACACACACACACACACACACACACACACACACACACACACACACACACACACACACACACACACACCTGGGAAAGGTTGGCACAGATTACCCGCTCTACTAGCTTTGCCCAGAATATAAGGTAGATTCACTGCCAACAGTCAGTTACTATAAAGCTCTTACAAAGTGTATACAATTATACAGTGCAATATTAATACTAATACCAATGATAGTAGTTGACCAGGATGGCTAGGCAGTGGCACATACAGTGTCACCAAATAAATATAAGCACTCTCAAAGGTTAAGTATTTTCTACAAGGACCAGCTACAATAAAAGTTTTAAATATATTTAATAATAAATAATAAAAAAGCAAAAAAATACTGAATATATATTCACAGTAAACCACAGAGTTCAGATCACAGGAAATACTGAAAATAACTTTGATGGACAGACAGACAAATATAGAAAAACAATATCTAAACTAAGCTTCATTATATTCCTGAATAATCTAAAAGAATTGCTGTTCTCTAGTTAAGTTATTTACTGCCACATGACAAGACGCTGTGGGTGAGGGTCTTTCTAGTTAGGTTCCTCCAAACAGAGTACTCAGTACTCTGAGATTTCTGTTTGTAATATCTGAAATATAATTTCCAGGAAGTCTAGCAGAATGACCTCACTTGGTCACTTGACTCTAGGTTCTCACAGTATTCTCGTTTGAAGCTGGGACAGGAATTTAGCACAGATGGTTACAATACACGTCTAAATGTTTATGGCAGTGCCTGGGGCTTCCTCTCTTTTTACTGAGCTAATGAACATGGGCATTTTCCAAGACCTTGCATCTCTGGTACTGTTCTGCACTGTGGGGTAACATTTTAATGGTTTAACATCTCATTTACATTTCTCTTATTTTTCTTAATGTAAACTACCCGGTACCTTTAATTCAGTTGCAATAATACAAGTACATTTATTTTCATTCCAGCAGGGTGCAATGTTGATACATTTTAATACAAGCAAAGCTCACAAATACATTTTCAGCACAAGCATCTGTACAAATCAGTTTGATATACAAATGACATACAGTTCTAATACATTTGTAGCACAAGCATCTTCCACAAATTAGTTTGATATTCAAAGGACATATCATTCTTTACAAAACTCCAGCTGCTTATGCTGGCACTTTCCCATATCATGACAATAACACTTTAAGAAAGGTGAAAAACATCCATATACATAGCAGAGCTACCAGTTCACTTTATTCTTGGAAAAGGAATAGTATGCAGTATACATACATACATAAGCAAAAAAAGAGCAGGACTTTTCCTGGAATTCATGAAAGGTCTCATGATAAAAAGGCCCTGCTCCCATAATGTGATATTTTGTCATTCACAGACACATTAGCTGCAATGAAGAAACAATGAAGTTTGGAGGAACCTAACTAGACACATTAGCTGCTTTACCAGAAAGGCTCATCCAGACTCTGCTACACTTTGCTGTGAAGGAAAGGTTAGTTTGCTGTTATTTTTTGTATTTCTGTATTGCCTTTCTATATTTTGAATACTGTGGTTTGTTTTCTTTACCTTGTGTTTTGCTTGCATTCTGTTTAACAGCATATTAAAACTTCAAAAGAGACCACAGCTCTCTCTGTTCTGAGTCAGGCAGAATTTTTCCTCCCACCCATTTAAGTTGTCTTGTTAAATACCACTGTCTTTCTAGTTGCCGTTAATCTGACCATATATCTCATTTCTCTACTTTCGTGAGTAATCACAAACCATCACTTTTGAAATCCCACCCCTTCAATTATTTAAATTTATTGGCCATCCTACAGTATTTCATAGTACCAAAATACAAAAGTAACCACCCCTTTCAGTCCATCTTGCTGTTTTAAAATAGTAACTCTCCACTAAACCTTAACTTTTAAACAGGTAAAACTCAAGTTACCTACTTTCATATCTTGCATTCTTTTCAATCTTACCTTTAAGCATCCCTGTTACTAGCACTTTCTAATACCTAAAAGATCATCTCTACTTGACTCCAAGTAGACTTTTCTCTATCTGTTAAACCTAGCACTTGCTCCTACAGTACTTATTACCTCTCTTATAGATAGCACCCCAAAAAGGCAAACCCAATCTCTTTTAAAGTTTTTTGTCTAGTCCTTCTAGCATGTCGAGGATCAGTTGCTAGTGTCCTCTCCTGCTCAGCTGGTGAACCTGGGAATATTGAGGCAATGTTACAATTGCCTCATGTACACAACCCTCTCCTCCTCCCACAAAACACAAATACAGGCTGAGCTCTCTCAACATAGGACTGGCAAGACCAGTCAGGAGGAGAAGGTTACCACACACACTATAGACCCAGTCTCACATAGTACCATCACAACCTCAAATCATACACATAAACACATCTGATCAAAATTTACCAAAACAGCAGAGGCCACCAAAGCAGACACCCAAACAACCACCACCTCAGAACACAACACCTGCAACACATAGACCTCACAGTCAGAGTGTCAAACAGTCACAGCCCTTAAGGCCAAACACAATGCCAGACACACTAGTCATTGGTGACTCCATAGTCAGACACACACCAGACTGAGTAAGGAGAAGGTCACAGTAAGCTGCCTGTCGGCACTCAGGTCTCTCAACAGCAGGTACAAATATGACTCAGTCATTGTCGGACTACATGAAAAGAGACATTGAGGAGCTCTCTGATTATGTAGCCCAGGCAGGTATGACCCTGACCTTGAGCAGTATCCTACCTACACCAAGAATGATGCCACAATAATGAGATAAGATGATCAGCTTTAACAATTGGCTTAAACTCTGGTGTCATTCAAAGGGGATCCAATGTCTGTCTGCCTGGGATGACATGCTGGACAAGCCACGCTGCTTGCACCTGTCACCCTGGGATTCGGATATTGGCAAAGGCTCTTGCCACCCCATAGTGCCTTTTTAGGCAAGGCTCAAATTCTAAACCTACCACCCAAGAACAATAAAAGGAAAAAAAGTAATGGAAAAGCAGCTCAATTCCAGAAGTGTAAATCTCAAAATGCGAGGCCCTTCTCAGTATGGAGAACATCGATGTCTGTGCAGTGACAGAAACCTGGTTCAAGGCTCCTGAGAGCACCCCAGCACTATCAGGTTTTACCTCTTATCATGCCCCCAAAATCCGGACAATACCAAGAAAGGAGGGTATCCATATTCATCAAAGACACCCACACCTCAAGACTGGTCGATGCATCGGAGACCATCCAGGTGCAATTAACCATAGGCAAGACTGCTCTGCAAATTGTAGCATGTTACAGGCCACCCTCACAAACTCAGGAACCTCACATGGCCTTCCTGAAAACACTAGAGGATAAATGTATCACCAAACACCATCATACTAGGTGACTTCAATTACCCTAATATAGACTGGGAACACTACTCAAGCCCAAACACCCTAGCCCAAAAGTTCCTGGAATTCATAAACTCAAATGCCATGGAACAACTAGTCACCATCCCCACAAGAGGAGAAAACATACTTGATCTCATCATCACGAACATGGGAGCACAATGTTCAACATATACCCCTCACTGGTGAGATCAGATCACAAACTAATCTCGCTGGAGGTCCTCATCCCACCCCACCTGAAATAAAAGACCACAGTAAAGAACTTACACTTCTAAAGACTAGTGTGGTCTCCCTTAAGGCCCCCGGAAAACAGTACTCAAGCCGCTGAATCACTTACAAATGCCTTCTACCAGCACCTGCAGGACTGCATGGATAAGGCAATCCCAAGCAAAACAAAGACTCTTTGTACCAAAGGCAAGCGTCCTCTGGTGGACCCCAGCCATAAACAAACTCTACAACAAAAGGAGGAAGCTACTACAAGATAGAGCAAAATCCTTAAAAGGTAAGACACCCTTGATCACTATAAGTAAAAACTAAGAGCTCTCATAAAATCATCCAAAGCAAATTTTGAGAGAAAAATAGCTAAAGACTCAAAAGACAATCATAAGGCCTTCTTTAGCTATGTTAGAAACCTGGGAGGAAACTCCCAGATATGCTCAGAACTAGTTCAAAATGATGTGAAGATTACTGATCCTACAGACATTGCCAACATACTGGCTGACAGGTTCAGTGCAAACTTCCCCAAAAGGAGAGATATCTCTACCAAGCGCTTGCAGCCCCCAAACATCTCCAACGCCCAAGTGAGAACTGCTCTCTCCAAAGCAAAAACACAGCATCCATGGGACCTGATGGTGTCCCAACTCAACGAGGAATTAAACCCACAGCTAGGACAGCTGTTTAATCATAGTCTTACCTCTGGATACTGCAACTGTGGTCCCACTTCACAAAGGCGGTGCCTCCACCGACCCTGGAAATTACCGGCCCATTAGCTTGACAAGCCTTATCTGCAAAGCCATGGAGAGGATCATAATGGACCTCATAAATAAAGACATAGGGAATTTGCAGACTTTGGATCCATCCCAGTTTGGCTTTGTCAAAGGCAGATCATGCCTTCTAAACTTGGTTGACTTTTTCAAACAGTCACCAAAGCCATTGATGAGGGAAAGGCAGTCCATACAGCCTACCTCGATCTGGCGAAGGCCTTTGATACAATACCCCACTCGGGTATCATTGAAAAACTCATCAGCTTAAATGTTAACCCATACATCACAAGATGGGTTGCAAACTGGCTGAGTGACAGAACCCACAGGGTCAGAGTTGCTGGCGCCATGTCAGACTCAAAGCCTGTCACAAGTGGTGTACCACAGGGCTCAGTCCTGGGCCCACTCTTGTTTGGCATCTACTTTTCCAAGTACAAGCAAACACAGGAGGGTTATGGCTGACAAAGTTTGCAGATGACTGCAAACTGGGCCATAGTAGAAAACACATCTGACACAGATATCCTTCAGAAGGGTCTCACAGAAACGGATAACTGGTGCCAGAGCCATGGCCTAAAGTTAAATGCCAAAAAATGCATAGTCATACCCTTCGGGAAAAACAAGGTTACCCCTAGCTACCAAATAGGTGGCAATCCACTGAGTACAGAAGAAGTTATCAGGGACCTGGGGACCCAGGTTGATAGTAGTCTGTCATTCGACACCCATGTAGCTAAAGTAGTTAGGAAGACCTTCTACATTGCCCACCTTATCATGAAGGGATTCTCATCTAGATCAAGGGAGGTCATAGTCTCCCTATACTCATCACTCATCAGACCACTGATTGAGTACAATGCCCCATTCGGAATGTATCTGACCCGACACTTGCAGCAGCTGGAGAGGCCAAAAAGTTCCTCACCAAAAGGATAAAGGGTCTCAAACATCTGTCCTATGCTGCCCGACTGAAAGAACTCCAGCTCTATTCAGTGCTCAGAGGTGACGTTTGCCTGACATACAAGGCCATGTCAAACCCAGATTTGATGAATATGCTCCACCTCAAAAATCTAGATCCGTCCAGAGCCACAAGGGCAGGAGACTTAAACCTCGACACGTCTATTAATAGGACGTGCTGGAGGGATAGATTCATCACCCAAAGACTCCCTATGCTGTGGAATAAAATCCCGGTATATGTGAGGCAGAGCACCTCGCTGGCCTTGTTCAAGAGAAATCTTGACCAATGGATGGGAGATCGCAGATATATCCCAGGGATTACCTCAGTGTCACTGCTCAACAGAGGCACAGCAAAATAATGGGTATAGTTCCCCATACTAAAGGGGTGGCGTAAGCCACAAAACTATGGGCTAGGCTTGTAAATGCCCTCGGGCAGATAGCCTAGTATGAACCTATGAACCTATGAACCTATAAAGACATTATTATTGGCAAATCTGCATGTATATATATATATATATATATATATATATATATATATATATATATATATATATATATATATATATATATATATATATATATATATATATATATATATATATATATATATATATATAGAGAGAGAGAGAGAGATGCAATCAAATACATTGGGACTATGAATTGGCTACAGTGCGTTTTGGCAAAAATTGTTTTGTACAGTTAGTGCAAAAACTTTTTGAAAGGGAAAATATGGCCCTGGTTTAAAATTAGGCAGCCTTTATATGTCAGTATCATGAAGGTTGCAACCACTCATCATTTACCAATGGTTACTTATGCATACATACATATATACATAAAGAAATAAAGGATTCTATTCTATATATACAGTTATGAAAATACCTTGAATCACTACCTAAATGTACAAACAACCAAAAAATAGCACTTTTAGTCAGGTTATATAGCTTTCAGGTTTGCACTGCTATTTTTTGTCAGTAGTATGTATAACTTTATGTTTAATTTTTTATTTCTTTTACTTTTGTAGCATAAATAAAAACATATTTCCCATCACACACATAGTACACACACACACACACACACACACACACACATATATATATATATATATATATATATATGTGCGTGTGTGTGTGTGTGTGTGTGTGTGTGTGTGTGCACGCATGTGTGTTTACATATAGAGCAAAAGCTAAAGCCAATGATTTTGTAATAAATCATTCATTTATCTTGGCTTGATGTTGCTAAATATTAATATTACAATAATTATAACAGAAAAAAATAAATTCCTTTTATAGTACAGAATAAAACACTATGAGAAAAGCTGTCTGACAGTTCATATTTCTTTAAAGACTAAATATTTGCACACACATGCATCTTCTCACAAGACAGTGACAAGTTTACCTTGTTAATTTAGAAAAGCTTATTAAAGAGAAGCTGAAGACAGACCCTAGCTTAGGCAGTACACACAGCAATACCTACTAATACATTATAGTTCTTATCAGTGTCGTAGCTAGAGGGGGGCAAGAGGGGCGGTTCGCCCCAGGTGTCACTTTTGGGTCTGTCAACTTAAAACAACAAACTGTTTAAGGGCATTCTTCTTTAAGGAACGAGTCCCATAGCATCTCGTATGTGCATGCATTGCGTGCGTTGTTCTTCCTGTCCGCGTGCAATTTTTCAAACATTATGCCTGTAAGAGACAGTTCTGTGGAGTCTGTCCAGTTTGATTTTTTTGCTTCTTCTGTTTACTGGTGAGTTTTCTAATTGCTGCTGCTGGTTCTGTAAAGAGATTCTGCCCGATTTGATCCTTTTGCTGCTGTTTATCTAATTGCTGCCACCCGACTGCACTAATTGCAATTGCTGCTGTTGCCCTTGATTGCCACCCCTGATTGTATTAATTGCAATTTCTGCTGCTGCCCTTGATTTGGAGAATTGTGTGTATTGTACTAATTGCTGTTGCCTTTATTTGCTTGCTGCCGGTTCTGTAAGGAGAGTCTATCAATTTGATTCTTTAGCTGCTGTTTATCTAATTGCTGCCACCCGACTGTACTAAATGCATTTGCTGGTGCTGCCCTTGACTGCCACCCCCAAATGTACAAATTGCTGTTGCTACCCCTGATTGTACTAATTGCAATTGCTGCTGCTGCTCTTGATTTGCAGAATTGTGTGTATTGTACTAATTGCTGTTGCCTTGATTTGCTGCTGTCGGTTCTGTAAGGAGAGACTCCCTGATCTGATTCTTTTGCTGCTGCCCTTGATTTGAAGTGTGTGTGTGTAATTGCTGCTGCCAGATTGTACTAATTGCTGCTGCTGCCCTTGAATTGAAGAATTTGCTGTTTATCTAATTACTGTTGTCTTGATGTGTGTGTGCAATTTGCTGTTTATCTAATTGCTGCTGTCCTTGATGTGTCTGTGTAATTTGCTGTTTGTCTAATTGCTGTTGCCCTTGATGTGTGTGTGTGTGTGTGTGTGTTTATAGGTTCATAGATTAGTACTACGCTAACTGCTCTTGCGAGCCATTTTAAGCCAATTATCCCTTGTGAGACTCAAACCCTGCATCTTGTGTTTGTAAGGCAAACACCTTAACCATTAGGCCACCCTCCCAACCATTTGTGTAATTTGCTGTTTGTCTAATTGCTGCTGCCCTTGATGTGTGTGTAATTTGCTGTTTATCTAACTGCTGCTGTCCTTGATTTGGAGATGTGTGTGTGTGTCTCAAGTGTCCAGATTTTCACAGAATGTCTGGAATGTTTGGCTCATACTTTTGGTCTGTTCCTCTTAAAATTTGTGTTTTTTTGACAAATCAGTGAGAACTGAATTCACTAAATTATGACAGACATTTACGTTTCACTCTTCCTATCTTTCAGGAAATGCATGGTAACACAAAACACTTTATTCTAGCAACCTTCTAAGATTATACAAGAAATGCTTAAAATGTGTCCCTGGTTTTGGGCCTTTGCTTTCACCCCCCCCCCAATAAATTTTGGCTTTTTCCAGATTTCTTGTGCTGCAAAGTTGAGAAATTTAGTTGAGTGTCAAGCAGGGTTTATAAGGAGCTAAGAGTTTCAGGGGAAGAGAAGTTCATGTATGCCAAGTCTTTCTGCATTGTTAGTAGCACAACAGACAGTATACTTGCTTTTGAAGAAGAAGGCTGTGGGTTCTACTCCCACGGTATGTAGATGGACTGCTGATACTGTACTGTGCTGTACTTTAAAGGGAGTGGATGCTGTAGTCCTATGAATGTTCTTCTTTGGAGGAGATACCTAGTAACTATGAACCTATTATCAGTTTGAGATTCATTCCCTATTACAATATTACTAGCTTATCTTTTTTTTTAATTTAACATAGGCAGTTTATTCTTCAAGGGCAAAAGGAACTTTATTTGTAGATGAAACAATGAAATATAAAGTTGTTTGCTAGCAGCAATCTGTTCATTAGTTGCAGATCTCTAATGTGGAATTATTTAGATGACTTTTAGTTCTACAGAGATTGTGCATATTTACTGTTATTGGTGGATTGTAATGACGGAGGTTTGAGTAGACTTTTATTATAGAAATGTTCTGAACTGGCAGTTTTGTCATTATTGGTTCATACATTTTGTTTCATTGCTTAATGGAAACATTGTCAAAACAATAAATTTAAAACACGCTCCAACAAGTGTGCTTATTATAAAAAGAATATAATTTAATACAATCAGGAAGGTGAATCAAAGAACACATGTATGTGTACAATGGGCCTATGATTTGAAAACAGCTCAAAGGTAAACTTTATCCTCCACTGGCCAGATGCATTTTATTTGAATGTGAGTTTCAGTGCTGTTTCACGGGCTAAGAAGTTTTAATGCTAAGTCTGTTTTCATTATGAGACTGTATTGCTTTGTTTAACAGATGTCTATCAGTGTTTGTGCTATAAAATTTAAAATAAGATTTAAATTACATTAAAATAATCATTGTAGAAGTAAAGCATAAAATAGTTTGCACATTACAGTGTACATGGTAAATGGGGGGAAATAGGCAAGTAATAGGACACTGGAATACCTGCAGGGGGGAGGGCTGTGTGTGGGGGCCCATTTGACCATGATTTTGTGAGTGGAGAGGGGTGGCAAACTCAAAGACAGCCCCAGGTGGCACAAACTCTAGCTACGCCACTGGTACTTATCCTGCACAGTTATGATAACCACAGACCTGTGCCTTTTTTGTATACCTCAATTTTAATAGAATTTATTCATTTGTTAATATGGTAAGTGAACTTGTCATCATGGGCCATTTTTAACCATGACCTAGGTCATAGGGACAAGAGTAAATGCAATATGTCTGAGCACCTTAGAGTAACCAATCCATGGAAATCAGGATACCTGGAGAAAATAGACACAGGAGGGGCATGCAAAATCTGCAGTGAAAGACTAAAGCCTGTATCTTGGATCTGTGAGGCCGAAATCTTAACCAGTGAACTCTGTGCTCCTGAAATGCATCATGCTGAGTAACAAAACCCACATACAAACACAATCAGAACTAACAAAGCAGAAAGAAAAGGAAATGGGAAACTATACTGCTTTGAAACAATCACAGCATGTCGCAGAACCAGGTGAAAACAGAACATGGGCAGAGCAGACTATCAAAACTCAAAGTGAACATATTCACTGCACTGAAAAAAAAACTTAAAAATTTCTGACACACAGTGTGACAATGCAAGAGAAAGCAGTGAAAATATACAAGTGAATTGAATTTCATAAGCATCAGAAGTTTAAATACATCAGAGCTTACAACAGTTACCAGGGTGCAGGCAGAAACAAAATATAGACAATTTTACTCAGTTTTTGACACCCAGTGACTGATCATCACAGAGACAACCCCTTGCTACACCTGTCTTCAGTCCTCTGTGCATCTGCTGACAGCTGGAGGAATTCCTTAAAATAAATCTACATGCATCCAGACTACAGTGTGTCTGTCTCATGGGGAACCAGTCTACTGCAGAACTACCTGATCTACTGAAAATGTATACTGCAGAGCTATCTGTTCTACTCAAAATATCTACTGCAGAACTACTTGATCTACTGAAAATGTCTACTGCAGAGCTATCTGTTCTACTCAAAATCTCTACTGCAGAACTACCTGATCTACTCAAAATGTCTACTGCTCAAAATGTCTACTACAGAACTATCTAATCTACTCAAAATGTCTACTGCAGAGCTATCTGTTCTACTCAAAATGTGGATCCCATAAAATGACAAACAAAGCATCTGACTGAATTTGTAACACCCTACATGACTCATCTCCCGCTCTCAAAGATGTATCCTTAGAACAGGGCAAAATTAGAGCTGTTCCAAAATCCACTGCAGTCGCACATGGACTATTAAGCAAAGAACTTTAATATCAGGACAGATGATGACTGGACTTAGGCCATTTAGATCACACATGCAACTGACCACAATATACATCACACCGTGATTTTTCACCGGTCTAGCAATTTGACACTGTGTTGCAGTTATTAATTATTTTTGTGTCTGCTGCATTTAAGTGCTAAAACAAAAAAATAAAAAAGGCGGAGAGCATCTAGTGCTCATATAAAACAAGCTTCCAAATCTTTGAATACTGTCAGTGTTCCTTGCCAGTTTCATGACAGGAAAGGCAGCCTTCACATTTTATCCTGAAATGCAACAGCTTCATTGTTAAAGAAATGTTGACCAAGAGCTCTCATGGCAAACGTGATAAATTCAACAATCCTAGAATGTGTCCATATTAGTCCTGTACTCTGACAGTCTGTAGGTACCAAGAATAGAACAGCATGTAAAAACTTGTCCGGATGAGTATAAACGGTTTTATCTTCTAACCTCAGTTCCTGAAACTAAAGCAATGTCTCCAAATGTTTAACTGAAGCAATTACGCCTGTACTTTTACCAAAACTACTAAATTTAAGGATTAATACAATTATTAACAACGAAAAAATTTTTGGGAGTAGATTAAGCTCACCAACTCAGCTAAATGATTTTAATAAGTGGGTGAAATTTACTGAGCTCCTAGCTCATTTACAGATGGAGACCCTTAGAGTAAAGCTCAAAAGTTAGTTATGCTGCAGTCAGGGATTAGCAAAGGAAACTTCAAGAAAGGTAAAAGACAAAAGAGCTGGCAGCACATACAAGACAATCAGAACAACTCTAGATAAGTGATAAATTCAGACCAGTATCTGGCATCTGGGAGAGACATATACATATGTAAGGTAGACACTTCAAACATGCAGACGGAATACATCATAAATAGATCTCACAGGTTATTATGCAGTTAAAATTATTGTAGCTTTCATGAGTAATATTAACTGTATGAAAGCCAGCCTTTAATTTTGGCTGCTTATGGACTTGGCAAATTCTATAGCACAGTCAAATCAAGCATTTCTGATGGAAGCAATATCCAGTTAAATTTTAAACTGTTTTCTTTTCCATTTTTGATATTCTGAATGCCTGCCAGCAGATTATTAATTAATATGAACCATGCCAAAAAATTGAGGAGACCTTTCTGAAAAAGATGTACTCAATACTACCTTAACAGCTCCTCAAAAGGGTAAGCTACATGAAAAGGTAAATAAATTTTATTTAACTCTTAAGTTTTCATAATACCGGCAGAAGATTTGAACTTCTCAGCTACAATTAATGAATCCTGAAACCTATAAATGAAATATAAATATTCTTCCTAAATACCTACACACAAGTGTGAGGTGCTCCCAAATGTGTAGCAATCCCAGTTCTGCAATTCATTTCATGATGGCCTGGTAAACTGCTGCCATTAACGAACACTGCATTACTCCAGGGTGTGGCAGAAGAATGTACCATGATGTGGATACAGCACTTCTTTTGGGACACGGCAGCTGCAATGGCAAAAGATGTAAATGCCATTGTCCTTCTATGGCCACATGACCTGGCTGGAAAAGGCTTAAGAGTGGTGTAAGAGACATTTGTACCCTTTGAGGGGTATTTTAAGCAAACTGCAAGAATGGCAAAATTTCCCATGCTCTGGCAACCCATGAAAGCAGTGAGGCTAGCATGGTTCACACAATGATTTTGCGTGTGTTGGTACAACTTAAGCAGATTTCAAGATTATGGCTTCATTGGGGAAGAGACAGGCTCAAGCAGACCAGCATCCTAACAAGTTTAAAGACTTCATTAGTAAGAATGTAAACCTGTATGGACGGTCACAGAAAACCACCACCAAAATCCTATATTCGCCACTTAAAAATTTAAACATTTACCTATTTTTTATTTATACATTTGTTGGCTGGGGAAAAGTACTGATCTCAATTGACCATGTTCAGGCTCAGAAAAGAAAGAGATAAAAGTTACAATGCAAAATATGTGAACACAAGATATTAAATGAATAACAATGCATAGTATAAAGTGTAATAACATTAAGGAAACAAAAATGTAATAATACAACGTGGTGGGTTTAGATACGGCACAACATACAGTTAAGGAGTAATTCAGAAAGCACTGATTAAAACATCCAGTTCAGCTTCAGATAGGCTTTATTGCATTATTCTGAAAGACTGTAGAGCAGCAAATGAAACGCTAAAATTGGGTATCGGCAAGAAAAATAAGGAATAGCACAAAACATGGACTACAAAACAATGGATTGAGGGTAGTGACCTTGAGTACCCACAATTTTTGTGGAAGCTCTTGGAACCATTAGCTATGACAGACATGTTCTATGTAAATGTAGTGGTAATCGTGAAAATACAGCATTAGAAAGCAGTGCCTGAACGTCAACTATTGGGTGTAGAAGGCCACTCAGTCATCCAAAATATATTTCATTTTATATCTGTCAAATTATCCACCTTGCTTAAAACTGTGCCGTCTTTTTGGTTACCCAACAGCCATCTGCCATCTTCTGAAGCTTCTCTTTCCTCCTCATAAAAAAGACCTCCAACCCATGATCAACTGGCTGTTTCCCTTCTCCTAGGCTAAAGCCCCACACAGTAGGAAGAACACTGTGAATTCCTGTGGATATGCATGGAGAGGAGGTCAGAGCACTGGTGCCATACAAGTAATACTGTGAGACCTTTTTCCATTATGTCATAATCACAGTACCACTCTGCACACAATGATGTCAATGTGGAACTAATCTCTGGATAATTTGTGGGTGCTTTCCTCACACAGTGTGGAAGTACTTGATCCCTGGTCTCTCTAATGAATGGTGGGTCTAGCCAGCAATCCCTTCCCACTCTCTATTATCTTGAAATAGGTAAGATGGCAAGATATCCCTCATTACTACCATTTTGCAATGAACTCTTCAGTGAGAGGTCTCTTAACTGAAGCCAGGTCTCCTGAACTGCAGTTAGAGCATCGTTCCTTTACTCCATGAACTCTGTTTAAAACTGTGTCATCTTATTCTTACTTTTTTGTAATGTGGCACCTACTTTTTGGATACTCTTGAGATACATAAACATTTACCTCATTTCCATCTCTTCCCCCGTCTTCAAGGCTGTATTTTTAAGCTCTTTAATCTCCCCTAGTGTATGGTTTCTGATGAATACCATGCAAAATGTTGGACTACTACTAAAATATCCATTTCCTATTTATATTTGTGAAGATAAAGTCTCCAGAACTGCACAAAGTACCTTAGATGATGCCAAATTAACAGTTTGAAAAAAGGGATTACAAATTACTTTCTCTCAGTGACTCTTCTTATGTATTCCAGCAATTTTTTGCTTTATTTTTGCCATCTTGCAGCTGATCACATGCTGCCATTGTGACCTCTCTCCATCCAATGGGTACAACGCTTTTCACACACAGATCTCTTTCAACAACCTGTACACCTTTTAATATTACTTTAACAAACACCACCACCAAAAAAACTAACAAATACCAAAGTGCTATGAGTCATAACAGACAATAACCTAAAATTTGACCTGCATATAAACCTGGCCATCAAGAAAACTCATAAAAATCTGTGCTTTCTCTACCAAAACAACCCCCACCTCACAGACTCCTCAAGAAAATCCTTAGCATCATCCTACCTTCTCCCCTCCTTCTCTATGCATCACCCATCTGAACCAACAGTCAAGCCACCTTATTAAATAAATTAGAGGCATGCTTTAACAAAACAGACAAATTTGCAGCTAATGCAGCCTACAGTATATACCTTATATTCACAACTTCAAATTGCCTGCAAAATAATTCACAAACTGCAGACGTGCTCTCCTCTACAACACATTCTCAAGCACTACTCCCCAGCATGCTGCCTTCACTCAGGTACTCAGAGCCTAATACCTTCCAAATCCCATAATACAACTGGAGACTCACTATACTCATCCCATGTCACCAGACAATGGAACTCCCTGCCTGTCCCAATAAAGCAAGACAGCTGTGCATGTAGCTTTAAGTACAACCTAAAACAACACATAGACTCCTCCTGGATCTGTTCTTGTTCCCACCCTAACTCTCTCTCTCACAGAGCTCTACACTACCATTAACCCTTAACTTTCCAGCTCTCCTACCTTATCCTATACATTTAAATAAATCCTTTCTGTATTTATAACTGTATACTGCTTTTCATTGCTCCTTTGTAAATTAAATTTGTATATTGATTTATATGTAAAGGCAACCTGTTTATTATTGTATAACATTTCTGCAGAAATCAAACTGAACTGACCTCTGTCTTGATTGTATTAACCATTGGATGATTCTAAAACCCCATTGCTACTGTTAAGAAATGTTTTTTTTTTTCTCTGTAAATTCTTTGTAATTTTTGTAACTCTAATAGGTTCATAGGTTCATACTAGGCTATCTGCCCTAGGGCATTTATAAGCCTAGCCAGAGTGTGTTTGGCTTTCGCCACCCATTTTAAATTAATTTTGCTATGCCCTTTTTCGAGGTTAGTATACTGTGCCTCTGTCTAACAGTGACACAGAAGTGACACCCGGGGTAAACCTACGATCTCCCATCCACTCATCAAGATTCCTCTTGAAGAGAGTCAATGAGGGACTCTGCCTAACCTGGACTGGGATTTTATTCCAGAGTGAAGGGAGCCTCTGGGTTATGAATCTGTCCCTCCAGCATGTCCTATTTATTTCAGTGCTGAGGTTCAAGTCTCTCGAGCGCGTAGCTAGATGGGATTTGGATTTTCTGAGGTGCAGCATGTCCATTAATTCCGGGTTGGACATGGCTTTATACGTCAGGCACAGATCGCCTCTGAGCAGGCGGTATGCCACTGAGTAGAGCTGGAGTTTCTTTAACCAGGCAGCATATGGCATCTGTTTGAGCCCTTTGATCCTCTTGGTGAGGTACTTTTGGGGTCTTTCCAGTTGCTGTGTCTGGTAAGGTACAACCCAAAAGGGGCATTGTACTCAATTATGGGCCTGATGAGGGATGAGTAAAGAGGCACGATGACCTCCCCTGATCTAGATGTGAATTCCTTCATGATTAGGTGGGCTATATAAAATGTTTTTCTAACCACTTTGGCCACGTGGTTGTCAAATGAGAGATTGCTCTCAACTTGGGTCCCCAGGTCCCTAATTACTTCTTCTGTACTTAATGGATTACCACCTATGTGGTAATTTGTGGGCACTTTGTTTTTGCCAAAGGGGATGACTATACACTTTTTGGCATTTAGCTTGAGGCCATGGCTCTGGCACCAGTTGTCTGTTTCTATGGCGCCCTTTTGGAGGATGCTTGTGTCGGCTGGAGAGTCGATTATGGCGCCCAGTTTGCAGTCATCTGTGAACTTGGTCAGCCACAGTCCTTCCGTGTTGGCCTGTACCTCCGAGAAATATATACCGAACAAGAGAGGTCCCAGGACTGAGCCTTGTGGGATGCCACTTGTAACTGGTTTGGAGTCTGACATGGCTCCAGCAATTCTAACCATGTGGATTCTGTCCTTGAGCCAGTTTGCAACCCATCTAGGGACATAGGGGTTTATATTTAAGCTGGTGAGCTTATCTATAATGCCTGAGTGGGGTATCGTATCAAAGGCTTTTGCAAGGTCCAAGTAGGCTGTGTGGACCACCTTTCCCTCGTCAATGGCCTTGGTGACTGTTTCAAAGAAATCGACCAGGTTTAAGAGGCAGGATCTGCCCTTAACAAAGCCGAACTGGGTAGGATCCAGTGTCTGTAGGTCCCCAATATCTTTATTTATGAGGTCCATGATGGTCCTTTCCACAGCTTTGCAGACCAAGCTAGTCAGGCTTATGGGGCGATAGTTTCCAGGATCTGTTGAGGCACCACCTTTGTAGAGAGGGACCACTGTTGCTGTACGCCACTCTTTGGGTACATATCCTGTAGTAAGGCTGAGACTGAACAGTAGTTTTATGTTTGGGTTTAGCTCTTCTTGGAGTTCATGTAGGATGTAGCCCGGGACACCGTCTGGTCCCACTGATGCTGTGTTTTTTGCTTTGGAGAGGGCGGCTCTTATCTGAGATGTCAGGGGGGCAGCACTCTGCTGGGATAGATATTTGCCCTTTTGGTGGGGAGGGGGAGGGGGAGTTTGCTCTGAACCTGTCAGCTAGGATGTTGGCAATGTCTGTGGGTTCGGTGTATTTTTTGTCATTTTGGACTAATTCTGAGCATATCTGGGAATTCCCACCCAGGTTCCTAACATAACTGAAGAAAGCCTTGTGATTTTCCTTAGTGTCCTGTGCAATTTTTCTCTCGAAGCTGGCCTTAGACAATTTTATGAGTGCCCGTAGTTTTTTGCTAATACTGATCAGAGATGCCTTCCTTTTTTGGGATTTTGCTCTATCATGTAGTAGCTTCCTCCTTCAATTGTATAGTTTATTTATGGCTGGGGTCCACCAGACAGGACGTCTGCCTTTGGAGGATTGAGTCTTGGTTTTATTTGGGATTGCATGATCCATGCATTCCTGAAGGTGTTCATAGAATGCATTTATACAGGATTCTGTGGTCTGGGCCGTATTTTCCACAGGCCCGGGGGCTTTGAAGGATTCCACCTTGGTTTTGAGGAGTGTAAAATTTGCTTTAGAGAAGTTTTTCACTGTGGTTTTCTGGGCAGGGGGTGGGGTCGGGATGTGAATATCCAGTATGATTAGTTTATGGTCTTATCTTACCAGTGAGGAATACACTTCTGGTCTGGAGCATAGAGTCCCCATGTTGGTGATGATCAGGTCCAGTATGTTTTCCCCTCTTGTGGGAGTGGTAACAAGTTGTTCCATAGCATTTGAGTTTATAAATTCTAGGAACCTTTGGGCTAGGGTGTTGGAGCTAGAGTAATGCTCCCAGTCTATGTTTGGGTAGTTGAAGTCGCCCAATATAATGGTGTTTGGAGAGACCTTCATATTTTCCAGTGTTCTCAGGAAGGCCGAGTGGGGTTCCTGGGTTTGGGAGGGTGGTCTGTAGCAGGCTATAAACTGGAAGGCAGCTTTACCCACTGTTAGTTGCACATGGATAGTCTCTGATGCTTCGTGCTGTGCCACCAACCTGGAGGTGTGGGTATCTTTGATGAATATTGATACTCCCCCTCATTTTGTGGTTCGGTCCAAGTTTTGGGGCCGAAAAGCATGGTATGAGGTATAACCTGGTAGTGCTGGGGTGCTCTTCTTTGTGGTGAGATAGAGGCTTCAGAAATCAGTGAAGGATATCATCAGAATTAATGACAGACTCATGGCAATCAGACTCCAGTGTAATCATAGGACAGTATTTATAATCTCAGCCTATGCCCCACAGCAGGGTTGTGATAGTGAGGAAAAGAGTGCATTCAGACAGCAGTTGCAGGACCTACTAGATAAAGCAGGACAACATGAATTGGTGTTGATAATTGGTGACTTAACGCACATATCGGGACAGACAGAACAGGATATGAGGACTGCCTGGGTCCACATGGGTGGAGCAATAGGAATAAAGAAGGAGAAGCCATTCTAGACTTCTGTCTGGAAAATGGCTTGATAGTAGCCAACACATGGTTCAGAAAGAGAGACAGTCATAAGATCACATACAAGAGTAGCCAACATGCAACTCAGGTAGACTTCCTCCTAGTAAGGAAAAGGCACTGGGGTGAAATCCATGATTGCAAAGCCATCCCCAGTGAAACAGTCGGTTCACAGCATAAACCAGTAGTTGCCACAATCAGCTGCAAGCAGTGGTCAGAGAAGGCTCTAAGGTCAACAGAGACCAGGCTGAAGACCTGGAAACTGACTGGAGAGAAAGTACAGCAGTTCAATGAATTACTCAGGGCTCTAGCACCCCAAGAAGAGGAGGAAATAGGTGGAGTTGAAGAAGAGAGGCAGCACCTAAAAACAGCATGTGCTAGGACTACAGAAAAGATATGTGGCCGAGCCAGGTATGGAAATAAGGTACATAAGGAAAGCTGGTGGTGGAATGCAGAAGTGCAGGAAGTAATCAAAAGAAAGGAGGAGTGCAGGAAGAAGTGGGAGATGGAAAAGACTGATCAAGCTAGGAAGGACTACTGGTTGGCTAACGAAGAAACTAAGAAAGAAGTTGCAATAGCAAAGAATAGGGCATCAGAGGCACTCTATCAGCTTCTGGAAAGTGACTCAGTAAGGGGCACAAAGAAACTATACCAGGTTGCAAGGCAAAGACAGAAAGATAAAGAAGATAGTCAGACACCCTTCATAAGGGATTCCAGCAACAACCTGCTTACCAGCCCACAGGACATCAAAGGCAGATGGAAGGAGTATTTCCAGCAGCTTCTGAATGAAGAAAACCCCACAGAAGCGGTACTGCCCCAGAAACAGCCTACAATGAGAATAGAAGAGGAGCCCAGCTTAGAAGAAGTAAGAGCAGCACTAAGGAAAATGAAGTCAGGGAAAGCAGCAGGCTCAGATGAGGTCACAGCAGATGTGATAAAGATGCTGGGTGAGCTAGGGGAGAAATGGCTCCTGAGGATACTAATTGCAGTGTGGAGAGAAAGGCGTATTCCAGATGACTGGAGAATAAGCATACTCATGCCAGTGTACAAGAACAAAGGGGACATCTACAACTGTGGACAGTACAGAGGCATCAAACTCCTACCACATTGCATGAAAGTTCTGGAGAGGGTGATTGATAAACGGATACGCAGAATAGTAGAATGTAAGATGGGAGATGAACAGTTCGGATTCAGATCAGGATGCAGCACAATTGACCCGATGTTTGCATTGAGACAGACACTTGAGAAGAAACTAGAGAAGAGGAGAGCGTCAAACTGGGCTTTCCTAGACTTGGAGAAAGCATATGACAAGGTCCCAAGAAAGCTGATCTGAGCAGTACTGCGGTGGTTTGAAGTCCCAGAAACATTGGTAGAATTAGTATAGGCTATGTACAAGGACCCAGTGACTCAAGTACGAACAGTGTTTGGCCTCACTGAGGGGTTCCCAGTGGGAGTGGGTGTACACCAGAGTTCAGCTCTGAGCCCACTGCTGTTCATACTGGTAATGGACTACATCAGCAAACAGGTTGGAGGGGTCAGAGCAACCAAGCTGCTGTATGCAGACGATGTGGCAGTACAGGCAGACTCTGATCTAGAACTTCAGCAAAGGACAGGAGAATGGAATGCAAATCTGAAGGCACATGGGATGAAACTAAGCACAGATAAGACAGTGGTAATGGCAGCAGATTGGGGAAATCAGAAGAAGCTGATAATAGAGATAGATGGGAAGATAGTGGAACAGGTAAACAGCTTCAAGTATCTGGGAGGGGTGGTTGAGGAGAAGGGTAGTCTGAATGAAGAGGTCAAAGCTAGAATCAGAGGGGCTGCATCCAACTGGCAGAGAGTATCAAGTGTAGTATATGACAGAAGAATGCCAAAGAAGCTGAAAAGTAAGGTGTACAAGACACTGGTGCGACCAGTACTACTGTATGGTACAGAAACCTGGGCAGTAAAGGCAGAACAGTTGAAGAAGCCAGAGGTGATGGAAATGAAGTGCCTGAGAAAGGTGGTAGGATGCACACTGCGGGACAGGCGAAGAAATGAGGACATAAGAGCAGAAGCCAAAGTAGCTCCAATTGCAGAAAAGATCAAAGAAAACAGATTACGATGGTATGGGCACATGTGTAGAAAAGCAGAAGACAATCTGGTGAGGGAGATTTGGGACAGACAGGAAGAAGGTAAGAGGAAGTGAGGGCGTCCAGCAAAGAGGTGGATGGATTGTGTGAAAGAAGATCTGCGACAGTCAGGCATGAGTGTTGAAGAAGGCAGGAGAGTGGCACTGAATCGAGAGAGTTGGCGACAGTTAATATTATACCCCGACCCCATGTAAATGGGAAAAAGGGGATGATGATGATGATGATGCTGGGGTGCTCTCGGGAGCCTTGAACCAGGTTTCTGTTACTGCACAGATATCGATGTTCTCCATGCTAAGGAGAGTTTTGAGTGCGTGCATCTTGAGGTTTAGACTTCTGGCGTTGAGTAGCATTACTCTTAGTTTCTTATCCCTTGTGATACCTATGGAGGTGGGTTTGTCTTTTGGGCCTTGCCTAAAAAAGGCACTATGGGGGTAGCAAGAGCCTTTGCCAATATCCGAAAGCCCAGGGGTGACAGGTGCAAGCCGTCCCTAGCGAAGCATCGTGGCTTGTCGAGCATGTCATCCCAGGCTGACAGGCATTGGATCCCCTTTGAATGACACCAATACTTAAGCCAATTGTTGAAATTGATCATCTTGTCTTCATATTGTGGCATCATTCTTGGTGAGGATAAGATGCTACTCAAGGTCAGGGTCATACTGGCCTGGGCTACATGCTCAGAGAGCTCCTCTATGTCTCTTTTCATGTAGTCCAGGGAGGTACGTCTCAGGTCATTCACACCAGCATGGACAATGACTGAGTCATATTTGTACTTGCCTTGGAGTGACCTGAGTGCTTGTGTTATGTGGCAGAGCTTTTCTCCCTGATCCTCTGCTGAAAATGGGCCCAAGTGCACAGTAGGTCCATCCCGGTAAACGAAAGGCAATAAATAGATCTGCTACATAGAGCCAAACAATATCTGATTGAAAGCAGCTGGATAACATTAGCATCCACCTACCTGCTGCCTACACTTCTATATTCCTCACCTATTTTTGCCAATATCCATGTGTGCCCTGACAGCTAAACTGGAGCAATACCATAACATAACAGCCAAATTTGCTAACAAACAATACGTCACCCATCACTGTATTGCCCTCAGGCACCTGACTTGGCTTGAGCTACCTCTTTTACTCTCAACTTCGATTTGTGCATGGATTAGTCTTTCACCCTGAAAAATGCCCTGTCCTAAGCAGTATACTACAACTTTACTCCACTAATACAGCTCTCCGCCCCGACAAACATCTCTCAATTCACAGAGCTCACAGCAAAGCAGGAAATGCTCTTTGCTCTAGATGTAGCTCAAAATTCTGGAACTTAATTCCCCCTGCAATCAGGCTCCTTAACAATACACAGATCTTTAAAGACAAATTAAAACTGTTCCTGTTATGCCCCTGTTATTCTCGAGGCTAAATAATTCCTAAACTACCTCTTCTATTTATACATACAAGACTGTGACAATCTCTTCTCTCTTACTTTCTGTTCTCTCTTCGATGATAAAAATCCACATAATTATACCTGACCTAATATACTGCACCCAATGCCAACTATGTTGCTGCAAACAATACTTGTTTATTTCATAACTACCTGCTTTATCTAGCCTCACTTTGTATGTAATGCTACTAATTTTTACCTGAGCATTCTGTATATTATATAGTGCTACTGTAAATAGCTCTAATGGAAGTTTGCATGTTGTTGTTGTTGTGTCTTTTGGCTTTTCCTGGTTAGGGGTCGCCGCAGCAGAACTCCGGTCCGCTAATGATTATAAGACAAATTTTTACGTGCCGAGTTTCCAGCCCTGATGCACAACCTTCAACTAAGGTACGCCCATTCATGCATGCCTCCACGCAGAAGACGCTCTAGCTGAGAATCAAACCAATGCTGCTAAATGTTACTCGAGTATTTTGTATGTTGCACATGTACTGCTGTTATTATTTTTTGTGGAGCTTTTCGTCCTGGGCCTCTGCTGAAAAGGGCTTGTTTCCCCATTTGGACTTTCCTGGTAAACAAATGAAAATAAACAAATAAATGATACACAAAGAACTTGTGGGAAATTAATGTTAAGAGCATAAGCAATGTGCTTTTAACTACAAGAGCCACACAAATGGCTTAAGACACGAGTTGTGTGCGTGTTTACAGTCAAACTGTTTAAATTCAGGTAAAATGCATGCTTTTACAGCATATTCCTTTTATATAGCAGGGCAAAACAGTATATTTTACTGTAGCTTATGTTCTGAGTATTATAAATGTTACACTTGCTGGCCATAGCACAAATCACTTGCTACAACACTATTTTTTCCTGAAGGAAAGTTCTTCCTGTAATAAGTTATATACATTTATATTGCTCTTTCCTTAAGGGTTATAATTAATGAAAAAGATAAAACTATTTTTTGTCATTTTTGATGCATATACAAATTTAAATAATTTACAAATGTAATACCTTTAATTTGTTTTTTTTTCACTAATTAAAACTAATATGTACTTCCTGTTACCACATTTAATTCTGAAGTAATTTTTATTTTGCAACTTTTGCCTTTACTAAAAAACATTACTCTTACACATCCTGACAACAGCAATTTATTTTATTAATTTATTTATCATTTGTTTACTGGGAAAGTCTGACTTGGACAGAGACCACTTTCAGCAGAGGCCCGGGGAGAAATGCTCCGGTGCATGTCTTTGGAATGTGGGAGGAAGCTCATGCGATCACAGGGAGGACACACAGAAGGCACCCCAAGCAAAAATCAAACCGGTGAACCTGCTGCTGCTGTAAGGCAACAATGCTAACTGCTGCACCACTGCTCCCCAAATGTAAAAGAATTTGCAGGAAACACTGCCGATGTGTGCTTATATAGCTACTAATACAACAGATGCACTTGTTACCGTATATCCGATAGTCAGGGATAAATGACAGCTTCATTATAATGTACAGTGAAAAGTTACAATAGAGAAAAAAATATAAGACAAATTAATTGCATTGTCTGAGTGATTGGAATTGAGTACAGAAAACAGACATGGAGCTAACAGGAATCTGCACCACTGGAATTAATTCCAAATTATTTAGGCATTTTGACATGTAAATTAGTGGTTCAAACACAGAGTACAATGCTGGAGATGTTTATAAATACAGGAAGGTTTTAAGAGTCAATAGCTTGATTGATGAATGTACTGTGCAAACAGCCCTTAGTCATGAAATAGCATGGCAGAGAACATTACAGCCTCTTAACCTTTAACCCCTTAAGGCACTTTCTCTGATGGTTCTGCTGCATATAATTCTGATGTTGACATATACTTTTAAAGGGGAAAATGCCTCCTCTGACATTTTCTTTTATGATAAAAACATCCATTTTTCACAAAAACACATTGAAAGTAATGCAAATAATTATGCATGAACCCGGTAATCTGTTTCACTTACGCTCTCACAGTTCTGATGCATATTATAGGTTCCTCACCTAACTGTACTTAGAGAACTCTTGCTCTGATCCGTATAATTGGAAACCCATTACTGAAAGATCTTTAGGCATACCAAGTTGTAAGGCACCCCCTCTTATCCAGAATCCTGTCAAACATTGGCTCATTATAGTTTCTGATATTAAGCTTCCTTTCGATTTCATCTCATGACTTTCCATATTACATTGTGTTGTGGTTGCAAAGCATATTGTATTAGTCTGTTCTTTTGTATCAGATATATACATCTCTGTGTATCTTTTCTGCTTCTTCTTCCTTTCCACACTGCTTTTCTTCTGTGGAGTATAAACCGAATAGCAGATTAATACAAATATGATCTGTTAACAACCATTACCCTAAAATCTTGGGTTTGATTCCTATAGCCTCACATCTGTTTGTGGTGTCAGTCTGAGGAAGTCATTTAGATAGTATATTCTCCTGGGTTTCCAAGAGAAATTTGAATCAGCCCAGCTGGACATCCCCGTAAAAAATACATGCAAATAAATATACACTTTTTCACTCTGTCCTTTTATGAACAATAGTAGAGTTGTTTTGCCTTCTTACATGATTTCCAGTGAATTATTCTCTCACAGTTCACATCCTTTCTCATATGTGGTGTCTTGAAAACAGCATGTGTCTTCTTTTTTAGTAATGGTATTACCACTCCTCTGCATCACTTACTTACCCAAGCCAGGAACCTATCTGCCTTGTATCCTACTTTATGTAGTGTCTTCCATATGAAGTCCTACATTACAGAACCTTAGAAGCTAAGCTGAACAGCAAGTTACATGGTACAGCCAACACTTTCTGCTAACCATGTAGCCCTTGAAAGGGGCTGCCCTTGGCACTTAAGGGCTGCACGTCTGTCTGTTTATTCAAACTAATTATAACCCTCTGTGGCAGCAGTGTTGCTGCTGATACACTTCATTTTGCTGACAGTACGTTTGTGAGGAAGTCAGAGAATGAGACCAGTAAAACATCAGAAGTATCGAGGGTAGGAGGATCAATGAAGAACAAATGTGTAGGGGGCAAGGGTATATGCTGAGGGGGAGGTTCACATTCAAATGATTTCCTTGGGTGGTATTTGTGTGACATTAACTGCACATGCAAAAATCTAGAGTAAAAGTTTTAACACACGGTCATGAAATAGGGGTTAAAGTTTTCATTGTGCTTTGCTAGTAGAAAAAAAAAATCATATAATTCCCAGTAGCTTTTGGCTCTTCTGTCAACATTTTCATGCAATCCAAAATAAATAATGCAAAGGTATCATTTCTGTTTAAAGTAATCTTAACAAATATACTTTTATATGTCACTCTATGGTGATTTATTTTCATGTACATATATTTTAGGGCTAATTAATCTTGTTGCCCTCCCATATACACAATGACTATTGCTACTGAGGCAGACATCTGACATTCTTCACAGAAAAGGGGGTACCATTAATCAATAATCTTTATATTATAAATGGCAGTTGACATGCCAGCTTAAAAACAATATAATCATTTCTACTGAGGTTTAGTGGGACAGACTTCTTAGGTGTTTTTAAAATGTTATATTTAAACTTGAGGTTGAAGTGAGGAAAACATAAAAATGCTATGGGTAGACCAGTCAGGGATCATCAGAAAGTGAGGAGTTGAAAATCAGTCTTGTAGGGTATCAGGTAGTCAAACAAAAAAGGAAGGTCTTTATTCTTCTTTTTTTCACTAACTTTCATATGAATTATCAACAGCTACTTGATTGGGTTTTAACTGCCCACTCACATTTGTCTGAATTTATCCTTGTAGTAGGTCATGTTATAATGCAGGCACTCTGGGATTTGCATTTGTGAGCAATCCCTATACAGGGAAATTTCACTTATCTCCATGTGCTTGAACTTTTATTCATACTGCAACTAGAATCTCTCTGTGTGTGGTCCGATCGCTGTGGAGTGCTCTGGTGCTGTTTTTTCATTTATATTTATCTGGTGTAGTTATCAGAGCATTTGCCCTAATTTTGCTTGTTTTATTTTTCAAAACGTGCTTTTTTATATTTGCAATAAAGGGGACATGGCCGATAAGGAACCTGTGGATACTGAATTACCCTACAATGTAGGAGCAGCTTCAATGAAACGGAAAGACCTGAATAGGTTCTCTGAATATGTAGCAGGGCGTGACAACCCTCTGATGACATTCGTTGTGACCGAAAAGGAAGAGACAAAGGGTGCTGAGTCGATGGAGATACTGCATGGAATAACAGAACACTTTGAGCTGTTAGAAGCGGACTTTTTGAAATTAAAGAAGTTACAGATGCAGAGACAACACTTCAAGGTCTGCATAGACAGGAAGATTATACCGAGAGGACTGAGAATACTTAAGATGCCAACGACTGGAGCACTTTATCCTGAATTACTCTACAATTGGCAACAGTTGAATATTGAGGTGAGTGTTAAATATATGACACTGCTCAATGACTTTTTCTCGGCTCATGAATTAGAACTACAAGAAAAAATACGAGCCTGTCAGAACTATGTTACAGTTAAATATCCAACAGCAGTTGTGGACAAATTAATGTAACGGCTCATGGATAATGTATATCTCTTTGAAAAAAAGTTATTGGAACAGAAACGTTCCAAAATTCAGCGAGATACTGCCGATTTTAAAAACGGCCATGTCTACACATGGCCGAGGAATAATTACACTAGAAACACTGATTATAGAAGACATGATACTCGTACTGTTAATGAATATGACATTGTAAATAGGAATAATTTTACTTGTTTGTCAAACGTTAAAGATATACAGAGTACTAGTAATAATCCTGTTATAGACAGTACTGATTTGAATGTGCAGGATGATGTCAGTAATGTTAGTAATTTACAACAGACTATTCTAGATCCTTCTCCAGCAGCAACTACAGGGGTAAGCCCAGTAGAATTAGATAGTAATCCATTGGTAATGACAACATTAAATACTGGTATGCAATCAATGGTTTCTCCACCATCAGCAAGCACAGGGCCAGGTACCTCAAATAGGTCTGACAACTCGTTAAATAATGATGCTATGTTACAGGAACCTGTTGTCAGAAGGAAAGTTTCAAATGTGAGTTCCTATAAAGTAATGAATGAACATATCCCTTTCCCCATCAACAAGGCCCCCAGTGGAGGGAGAAACAGGTCAATGAGCAGGGGCAGACAGAAACGCAAGGGCTCAGGGGAGGAACATCTAGGCCCAATGCTCAAGAGGATGTGGGAGAGAATACCCAGACATTAGTTTGGAATCTTTCCAACAGAGTTTTAACAGAAGATGCACTTTCTGCACTGAACAAGGGACTTTCGTTTATTCCCTCCATGAAAAGTAATTTACCAGACTCAGTGATTGATACGAAATTATCTGGAAGGAATGTTCAACTGAAACTAGATTATGGGGGACGTTCACCATTGTGTGAAGACGGAGCTTTTAAGAGACCAAGTACATATATTCCTATATTACATCCATTAGTAGATGCATTTGTTAAAACGGTAGAAGAGGATTTACATGAACTAAATAACAATAGCAGAAAGAAATGGTATGGTAACCTGAGTTCCAAACAGAGTTGCTATGAATAACTTGAGGAGTGACAACACACTTATGATTAGACCTGCTGATAAAGGAGGACCAGTAGTAATTATGAACAAAACGGATTATGATGACAGTATGAGAACAATGTTGAACAATAGTGAGTTCTACTCTGTAATTTCCATGACTGAAATAAACATACGGGTTAAAACCATTAGAAGAATGTTAGAGGAGCTAAGAGTGAAACTATTAGTTTGGATTTATACACATTCTTTACAGTTGATAATCCATGGATTCCTGTCATCCAAGGACTATCTAAGGTCCATAAGAACACACATAATCCACCTATGAGACATATTGTGGCAGGAAGAGGTTGGATCACTGAACCATTTTCTTTGTACATTGAAAAACAACTGAGAAAAATTGTGGAGAGTTTCAGTTATATCTTAAGGAATACAAAACAGTTCTTGCTGGACCTTTACAGTAAAATAAATGTACAACAGACTGATACATACTTCAAACTAGTGACTCTTGATGTACAATCATTATTCACAGTTATACCTAACCAACATGGATTAAAGAGTATACAGAGATGCCTTAGGGTGAATACTGATTATACCATATCCCAGATTGAGTTAATTATTGGCTTACTAGAGGTAATCTTGGAAAACAATATTTTCATGTTCAATGATACTGTTTATATACAGAAGGATGGCGTGGCTATGGGCACTTCATGTGCCAATAGCTAAGCCAACCTAGTGATGGCAGACTGGGAAAAGGAAAAACTATTCCTATTAGATAGTTTTAAGAGGCATGTCATTTTTTTTATGTTAAGTTTGCGGATGACCTCTTTCTCCTATGGACAGGATCTGAGGATGAATTACAGAAGTTCTTTTGTGAGGTCAACTCTTTGACTAATTTTCTGAAATTCACAATGGAAATATCGGATAAATGGATATCATTTTTAGATGTATATATTGAAAGGTTAGACAGTGGTCTACTCAATACAGGTGTATATAGGAAATCATGCTATAAAAAATCCCTATTACATAGAGGTTGCATGCATCCTCGTTTTGTTTTTCATACTATAGTGAGAGGACAAGCAATAAGAGCTTCACGTCTGAATCCTACAGAACAAGGGTTTGAAAATGAGTTAGACCAGTTACGTGAGAGACTAGCTGCCAGATCCTATACACCAAAAGAGATTCATTTAGGGATTGAAGGGGTGCATGATTTGAGAACTCGGTCTGCATGACCATACTTTTCAGGTTCTACAGACTCAGAAGGAATATCAGAGAGACCCCGTGTCACTGATGTGACAACGAATGAATCTATAGTTAGAGTCTCATTGAATTACACACAAGACATTAGTAGTGTGAAAGGAATTTTTTATAAAAATTGGGCAGTCCTAACTACAGATCCTAAACTAAAACAGATAGTAGGAGAAAGACTGCTGTTTGTTTATAGAAACAAGTCTAATTTGCACAGATTACTCTGCTACCTCAGAGTTCCAGCTACAATTGGTAGGGGTGAGACAACACATTGTACCAGACCATGTCATAAATGTAACTATTGTCCATTTGTCTCTGAGGACACCTGTTTTTTTACAACCTGTCACAATGAAACAATTTTGTTTTAATATTTCAGCTAATTGTGACACACAGCATGTTACATATCTAGCTAGGTGTATGGCATGCAATGCATTCTATGTAGGGAAAACTGATAGAAGGTTACGTGACAGGATACGGGAACATCTGTATAGTATACGTACCAAATCCCCCCATAATGCATTATCAAAGCATGTCATGAACACAGATGACACACACAGTTTCAAATTTCAAGTATTACAAGTCAATAAACCTAATTCCAGGGGAGGGGATATAAGAAATTTTACAGAAAGGATAGAGGCTAGATGGATCATTATGCTAAGGGCAGATCAGAGACCTGGACTAAATGATACAGTCCCCATCAAACCAACTTTGAAAAACAGAAGGCTGGTTGTTAGATAAAGATTTGAATGTTAGATGGGATATTATATCTGAACATATTATACAATGTATTCCTTATGCAGTTCTTATATGAACTGGTATAACTTGATATACAACACTTTGTTAATGTTTGATATACATCCATCCATCTACTGTTTAAATGTTTTCATATATATTTTTAAATATTTCTAAATATCTTAAATATATTTTTTATACATATCTGTATATTTTTTATATATTTATTTATATATATTTTTATAGACATAGTATATATATATATATATATATATATATATATATATATATATATATATATATAAATACATTTATGTATATTTTGCATAGCCAATATATTAAGTTTTATATTAGAAGCAGTTTTATATTAGAAGCTGTTTTGTGGTTGAATACTCATACAATGATTTTAAATGCAGCTTTACAGGTTAATTTAATATAATTTTAATTACTTAAATACACATTCAATTAATGATGTCATAGAGGTTTTAGTTTAAATATTGGTAGCACTTTTATGAGATGTAAAAGGTCTGAAGAAGCCCACGAGGATAAAAGCGCTAACCTAGAATTCTAATAAACCTTGGTTTTTACACTATGTGCTTGAACTTTTATTCATACTGCAACTAGAATCTCTCTGTGTGTGGTCCAATCGCTGTGGAGTGCTCTGGTGCTGTTTTTTCATTTATAATTACTTCAAAGAGTTTGCTGTGTGCAAAGTACAGTTATATTGCAAAGTGCAGCCATTTTGAAATGTTTCTTGTGTTGTGTGCATTTATTCACAGAGTGCCACCATTTCAAAGTGTTTCTTACAATGTGCAGTTATTTTGCAAAGTACAGCCATTTTGAAAGGTTCTTGTGCGGTGTATAGTTTATTTGCACATTGCATTCATCTTGAAGTGTTTCTTACTCTGAGCTTTTTCTACTGTGTACAGTTTATTCAAAAAGTACAGTCATTTCAAAGTATTTCTTACACTGATAAGAAGTGGTTTCACAAGGTACATTGATTTCAAAGTGTTCTTGTGCTATGGAGATTTATTTGGCAAAGTGCAGTTATTTCAGAGAGTTTGGTATGCTATTGGACATAATTACAAGTACTGGCATAAAGTTCTGGCATATATATTTATGTGTATATGTTCATACATAATTTCAAGCACATTCACTGCTGTGTGTTGAGATGGCAGAGTTATTTTGCAGACCTAGTCCACTTGTGTTTGATCATAATAATGCAGAGAATTGGAGAATATTTGAGCAGGAACACAATATTTTCATATAAGCAGCTTCTTCTGACAAAGATGCACATACAAGGGCATTCATTTTGCTTAACTTAGCTGGGTCAGAGGTCACTGGAGGAAAGCGTTCATTTGTGTATACACCAGCAGTATATGCAGGAGAGGGGGGAAATGCCATACTGTGGTACCGGCTGAATCAAGAGAGGACACAGAGCACTTGAAACGTAAATTTAGATAAATGTGCAAGCGACAGACAAATGTTACATTAGAGAGGCACTTATTTTATACAACAGACCAAAAGCCAGTTGAAACCTTTGCAGTCTATATCATTGACTTGAGAAAAAAGGCCAAAACATGCAGATTTGGTGACTTGAAAAATGAGTTAATGAAGGACAGGCTTGTGTGTGGTGTTAATATTGCTGTTGTGAGAAAGATTTTGATTTGTGACAGCGATTTACTGTTAAGAAAGCTATAGAGATTTGTCAAATCCATGATCTCACAGAAAGGCACACAAGTATGCTTGCAAGTGATAAGAGCATGGTTTCAACAGCCTCTGGAGCCAATGTAGACAGCATGCAGCACGTGGCAAGCACAAACAGGCCTAAGCACATGGCAGCTGCAACCCCTGCGGGTTCCCCTGGGAGGAGCTGTAGCCTTCTAGCAAGTTCCAAGGCTAGCTCAGTAAAAAGGATATGCTCAGTACAGTACAAGCGTGAGTCAGCAAAACCCAAGTCGAGTCTTATTGTTAACTGTAGTAACTGTGGTGCCAATCATGAGTCTAAAAGAGAGAAGTGCTTAGCATTTGGTCAGCAATGCCACAAGTGTAAAAAAATGGAATCATTCTCAAAAATTTTGTAAATCAGGCAACCCTCATTCTGTTATTAAGAAAGGTCACTCAAAAAAGCAAGTTGATCATGTAGTGAGCTGCAGCCCTACTTTCTATGTAGATGTTGTATCAGTAGTCGGTGAAAAGGTTAATGCAGTAGATTTGCTGGCAAAGAATAAGTATTTTGGACTATCCTGATCAATAGTAAACCCACAGAGCTCAAAGTAGACACTGGTTCAAAGTGTAATGTAATGTCAGCAAAAACATTTGCTAAAGCGAGGGCTGGTGAGCAACTTAATTTGGTCAATTGTGGGAAGCTTGTTTCTTATGGAGGTGAAGAGATTCAAACCGAAGGCTCAGTAGTGCTTTCATGCTATTTGGTGGGAACAGTTACAGCTTGCAATTTTATGTAGTCAGAAGACCTGCATAATCATTATTACATCTCAGAGGCAGTTTGAGAATAAAACTGCTTTCTTTTCCCAAAGAAGTCCATCATGTAAGCACGCATCCCAGTTCCAGCTTCAGTGATGCTATTTTATCAGAGTATGCTGATATTTCTGATGACAAGCTAGACAAACTTCCAGTTGTGTACTCCATGAAAGTAGACCCAGAGGTCAGACCAGCAAGGAGAGTTCCAATAAATATGCAGGACAAAGTCAAGGTCCAGTTAGACAAAATGATGCACCAAGGTGTGATTTGTCCAGTCACAGAACCAACTGAGTGGGTGTCTTCCATGGAGGCTGCTCATAAGAAAAAGTCAGATGAAATCATAATATGCTTTTACCCAAGAGACTTGAACAAGGCATTAAAAAGACCTCATCATCATATGCGTACAGTCAAAGAGATTGCCATCCTCATCCAAATACCACTATTTTTTTCTGTCTTAAGATGCTTTAGATGCAAAGACTTCATTCTAGCAAGCAACTTGATTGCAAACTTCACTACTTACTACATTCAGTAGTCCATTTGGTAGATACAGATTCCTCAGGATGCCTTTTGGAATAAATTCTGCCAGTGAAGTCTTTCAGCATGTAATGGAGCAATTTTTTTCAGGCTACCCATGTGCAATAATGGTTGATGATTTACTGGTTGGAGGCAAAGGTGAAGCACAGCATGACAGAAACTTCAGGAAACTTCTGCACAGAACGTGTGAAATGAATTTAAAGGCTCAATCCTCCGAAATAAACTCAGACTGCCAGAACTTACTTTTGTAGGTCATTTATTTATCAGTACAGGCTATGACGAGACCCTTCTAAACAAGCAGCCATTCTTGAGATGCCAGCTCCAGACAATGTCCAAGCTTTACAGCGTTTTATTGGTACAGTTAACTATTTGGGGAAATTTATCCTTGACTTTAGTGAGTTATCAGCACTTTTAAGAGAGCTGACACACAAAAATGTTGCCTGGTCATGGTTAGAACACCACCAGAGAGCATGTGATAACCTCAAACAGCAAATTGTCAACCCACCAACATTAAGGTACTATGATGTCCACAAACCAGTACTTCTTTTCTGTGATGCTTCAAAGTTCGGTCTTGGTGCAGTTATTCTTCAAGAGGGCAGACCTGTTGCCCATGCATCTAGAACTCTTACCCAAACTGAGATGCAGTATGCTCACATTGATAAGAAACTTTTGGCAATTGTGTTCACATGTTTGAAGTTCCATGATTATATTTAAGGCTGAGGTATCCAGATAGAAACTGAGCATCAACCTTTAGTCACTATTTTAAAGAAGCCTATGCATACAGCTCCAGCAAGGTTACAAAGAATGATGCTCAAATTGCAAAAGTATCATTTCAAAGTGGTCTATACAAAAGGCAAATTTCTTTATCTGGTGGATACCTTATCTAGATCACCAATAAATACTACGGAACAGCTTGATGCAGAGAATTTTGACTTTGATGTCATGGAAGTGTGTAATTTTTCTACCACAAGACTTGATGAGCTGAGAAATCATACAAAGACTGATCCAGTTTTACAAAAGCTGAACTACTTCATCAATGTAGAATGGCCATCGAAGCAATCTTGTGTACCGCCAGAAGTACAACCTTATTTTCCATACAAAGATGAGATGCTGATGGAAGATGGTATCATTTTCAAAGGTCCAAAAATGATTGTTCCTACTTCCTTACAACAGGAATACATTCAGATTTTGCATCGTGGCCACCCAGGTTCTGATTCTACCAAAAGAACGGTGAGAGGACTACTATTCTGGCCTTCTCTATCGAAAGATATTGATAAAGTGCTTTCTTCTTGTTCAGTGTGCAACAGTATTAAGCCGCATTTGCAAAAAGAGCCACTTCAGCTAAGCCAAATTCCTGAACTACCTTGGTCAACAGTAGTCATAGTCAATGACAAATTTGAGTGGAACAATCAGCATTACTTAGTGTTGGTAGACTCCTATTTCATCTGGTTCAAGATCGATTTGCTACCTAACCTAACATCCAGTGCTGTTATAATGAAGATGAAATATCATTTCTCAGTCCATGATAGCCCACACAAAGTTATTTTTGACAGTTCTCAGTTTACCAGTCAGTTGATTCAGAGATTTGCAAAAGAGTGAGACTTTATCCATGTTACTAGTAGTCCTGAATGCCCACAGTCAAACGGCCTTGCTGAACATGCATTATAGAGTGCAAAAAAATTACTAGAGAGGTCAAGGCGTGACAGTACCAATATGTTCTTGAATTTACTTAATCTCAGAAATATACCCTGTGATAACCTACTTGGCTCACCTGCTCAGAGACGTTTATCTAGGCAAGCCAGAACAAATCTATCAGTTCTAGTTTGTTGGTACCTAATGCTAAAACCAACAAAGGAATCAAAGCCTAATTTTTTAAGAAGTGTTCTTCTCAGAAGTCCAGCTATGATAAAATGATCAGATTTATTTGTCCATTAAAAGGAGAGACAGTGAGGATGCAAATGGTGAAAGGCTTTGATTGAATTGGTCAAGTGAGAGGGATATGTGCGGAGCTGAGATCCTACTTAGTGGAATCTGAGGGTAGAGAATACAGGAGGAATCGCAGACATATTCTTCCTGTGTCAGAAATGATATTGCAGCATTGTACCTGTGATACGGACTATAGATCTCAGAGCAACCCTGAACATGTTCATACCGAAGAACATGTCACAGTATCCATTCCCATTCCTGATTATGTCCCATATGTCCCCAAAGTTGAACATTCCTTGAAGACAGTCCCTATTGCTAGATCCAATTCTGACGTTTATGGCACACGATCAGGTCATATTTCTAGACCTAGTATAAAATACACAGCGACCTGGATATGACTGTTTTATGTGTGTCTAATTTTGTATGACAGCATGTCAAAGAATTAGTTCTGTATAACTGCATGTCAAAAGATCGTTTCTGTAAATTGCATGTCATTGAATACTGTCATTTAGTATATGATCTATTTTTCAAAGAGGGAGGATGTAGAACAAAGCGTGTGTATGTACCTTTAAGAAGCATTTTCAGATGTAAGAACATGCATATAAATAGTGAGCACATGCAGGCAGCTGTGCCATTTTGAGAGAACAGCCAGAGTGTTAACATGTATGAGTGTGGTAGTCAGTCTTAATTTTAAGTTACAAAACCTCATTCCTGATGTGTTTGTGTGTAATAAAGCTGCTTGAACTGAACCCACAACTGCTTATCTGTTTTATCCTGACTGGATGAGCAACAGTGACCATCCAAAACTTCATCTTGGCGATGGACAAGTTCAGGATAGAGAGATCCAGGATGGGTCTGAATTCCCCCATTTTGTTTGCCACCAAAAAGAACCTGGAAAAAATACCTGATCTGGACTGGTCTGGGGGGACGGACTGGATGACTCACTTTTTGAGCAACCTGGCGATTTCTATGGCTGCCTCCTCCCTTTGACTGGGTGGAACATCTGGGAGGTTTTTTGTTGGGGAGGGGTGGTGAAGGAATGGGATGGAATAACCTCTAGATATTATTTGCAGCACCCAACAATCATTCATAATGGACTCCAAGGCTGTTGGGTGCAGAGAGAGAGATGTCCCCAGACTGCCTCCAGAGAAGAGCAGTTGAGCAATCCCTCAGGATTCCTGAAAGGGTCTGTCCAAAAGCAAATCTCAGGACCCCTGGTTCTTTGGACCCCCCGCCATGAGGATGGCGTCTGTCATATCCCCCTCTGCCCCTGGGGGAAGACGAAACCTAAGCATCCTGGGAAAAACCCTGAGACTTCCAAAATCACAACTCCTTGACTCCAAGTTGATTCCTCAAAAAGTATTTTTGTGCAGTAGAAGCGTATCCCAATGGCAGACAAGGTCTTCCTGTCTTTCTTGCTCTGGGTCAGAGTGTCGGGAAGAGTTTTGCCAAACAAAGTTGAACCGTCAAAGGGAGTGTTTGTGAATGATGCTTTGTAAGGTTCCGAAAAAGCACAAAGCCAGCGCCATGCATGCCTCCTAATGGTAATGCTCTTCCTGCCAGCCCTAGAGGCGGACTCAGTCGCATGAGAAGGCAGCCTCATGGATCTGTTAGAAATAGCAGTTAGGGTGGCCATGAGAGAGGATAAAACCTTCTTATTCTCTGCCGACATGGACCCCGGGGTAGACACAGCGACCTCCTTAATCAGGTCCCTCTGCAGTCTGATAACATGGGCCAAATAATTCAATGCATGCAGAGCAAAAGTGGTTGAAGTATATGCCACTTCCCAAAGTGGTCCATCGCTCTAGACTGCCTGTCTGGAGGATGGACTGAGGAGCTCTCCTGGGCCAGCTCATTCTTGGTGGCTGTCACAACCACCATGGCAATGACTGAGGAACCCTTTGACCTATGGGGCCTGTCCGATGGAGCACTGAAAACCTTGTCCAGATGCTTAGGGATGGGTTCAACTGTGTCCTGTTCCTTCCATGCCCTACTAGAAATCAAATCCACCAAAGGATCCGTGGGGGGGGGGGGCATCCAAGAAATAGAAGATCCTGTGCCAAATGCCTCCAGGAATACAGACTCATCGAGATTGGGCTTGAGGATAGACCAACCACCTCTCTGACATAGGATTTTCATGATGTCCCCAAAGGAGACTTCATCAGGGGGTGACTGAGGGGAACCATCCCCTTCATCCAAGTCTGTATCATCAGTGAGAGACTCCAGTGGAGAGTCTAAGTGCCTCCACTTGCACATATGCTTCAGAGGGGCCACCTCAGGGAGAAACTCTGGGAAGGACTCGGAAGCTTTGGGGGTTCCTAAAAAGGACCCTCCTGAGGCGGTCTGGCAACAGGCTGTCCATGAGGAGGCAGGATAGAAGACTCTGGCCCAAAAGCAGAAGGAGCTAGGGAGGAATCCTAAGGAGACAGTGTCAAGGGTCTCGAAGGAGCCAAGAGGACACTCTCCACCACCTCAAACTCCAAAGGTGAGCAGACCTCAGAAGGCAGCACAGCCAGAGCCAAAAACATTGGCGTTGAAGCCTGCTGGGAAACTGCCCCCAATGCCGAGGGGGAGGGACAACTCTGACAGCCTCACAGTCAACACCAGCTCCTCTGAGTCGATGCCGAAGCTACGGCTCTGAGTGTCAGTCCGCTCTGACGACACTGGAGCTGAACAGCTCAAGGTAACTGTCAGCGTCGAGGTACAAGGGACTGTGACGCTGCAACATCTGGAAACCTTGGATCCAAAGACTCCAAAGCTGAAGGTTGGATCAGAGAAGGGGATATCGGGAGGAAACCAGACTGCATGCTCATGGCTCTGGAGGGAGACAGAGAAGGTAAGACTCTTAGCTAGATCAGGGGCCAAAGAAACTTCAACATCATCCTGTCCTCCTCGGCTTCAGACAGGCTCCGAGTGCACTGGACAGATGAAGCCACCAATCCTGGCCGAGAATGACGCCGAGGGGAGGCAGAAGCAGGGGACCTAGCCCTCACATTCTCCAGCTCTGGGGAGAAGAGAGGGAACAAACGCTGAGGAGAACCCTGGGCTGGCTCGGGCCTAGACTTAGAGAGCGGTTCTGCTGAGGAAGACCACTCAGGAGATCTGTTCCTTGGCTGATCCTGCTCCTTGCGTTGGACTCTTTCCCCATCCCCAGACTTCTTAGTGGCAATTTGAGTCCCAGAAGCTGGGTCTGAGGAAGAAGAGGCCTCTGTGGGAGGAGGAGGAAGTAGGCCCTTCAAAATAAGCTTATTCCTCCTGTCGATAAGTGCGCGGGGGTTGAAACCTGTACAACTTGAGCAGGAGGAATCTAAATGGGAAACTCCCAAACAAACCATGCACAGAGTGTGGGCATTTGATGAATGAATCTTATGCCCACACTCCGTACACATTTCTTGAACCTTGGCTTTGGAATCTCAGGCATGGAAACAAGAAGAAAAAACAAGTACACACACACACACACACACACACACACAGACACACACACACACACACACACACTCAAAAAGTGAAAAGAAAGAAGAGAGAGAGAGAGGATGCAAAAGTGGGGACGATAGGAAAGGTAGGAGAAAAAGGAAAAAGGGTAGGTAGAAGAAGAAAAAGGGAGAGAAGACTCAAGGAAAACAACTTACAAATATCAAAAACCCTTTGGAGGAGCTTGGAGCAAAGCAACCCATGCTGTTCAGAATTAGTGGCAAACAAGATACGAGGGGAGGAGGAAGAGCAGGGCATTATGGGAAGGGGAGGAGCTTGAATTTTGGATCCACTGCTGGAGTATATGGTCGAGTTGGATCTGTGCTGGATCAGAGTTCCACAGGTTGAAGATCAAATGAAAACAAAAATTTCAGATACGAATTTTTCAAATGAGTGCCTGAGTAGCACATTAACAGAACAGACTGGGGGAACACTGGAAACCAGGGAGCACATTAACAGAAAGGAGATTGGGGGTGGGATATACCACACACCAGGGATACTCAGTATGGAATGTCTTAAAAGTACATATTTAAAAAAATGTAAGTGCAGGGAATCACTAGACCCAAGAAATAAATAGCTTGCCTTAAAAGGCACTAAACAGAATTCAAACCTTGTACCCGTCCCACAGAGGATATTAATCCTCATAACCACCACTAGAAACCACTGATAGAGTTAAAAAAAGAAAAAAATAAATGGAAAAAAGTACAAAGGAAGGATAGATTTGAACCATGCACTCTTGACACGAGAAACCCCTGCATTAGCCAAAAGTTACTGTAGTAGAATTTTTTTTAACATATATTGAGGATGCTGGCCATTATGTAATGCCTGCTTCATTTTGGGACATATAAGGGAGAAGGGCAGAAAATGATAGACATACCTTTCAAACTCGTAGGATAACAGCTTTTGCCCCAACATGCTTTTACTGAAGTATAAGAAGTGTGAAACTCAAATGAATGGCATTAAGGACTGACAGTAATCATAGGATCGTAGCAGGTTTCTAGGCTAATGACCTTAGGGCCCTTACAAGCCTAGCCAAGTTTTATCCTTATTTCCACGATCAGCACCTATCACCCCTGTCCAAGAGGGACATAGGTGGAAACCCTGGGGTGAATTTACAGTTACCCATCCAATTATCCAGATTGCATTTGAAGAGGGCCAATGAGGTGCTCTGCTTGACATAAAGTGGGAGTCTGTTCCAAAGGTGTGGTAACCTCTAGGAGACAAACCTGTCCCTCCTCCAAGTTCGATTAATGTCACATACTAGGTTAAGACCATTACAGCGAATAACCTGTGTACCATTTGAGTTATGGATTTGCAGCATTTCCAATAAAGCAGGGTCAAAGATTGCCTTTTATGCAAGGCAGAGATCGCCTCTGAGTAGTCTTTATGAAACAGAATTTCAGATGATCCACATAGGACAGATGCTAAAGACTTTTAATTTTCCTTGTGAGGAACCTTTGTGTTTTCTCCAATAGCTGCAGGTGCTTGGAAAGGTACATACCAAAAGGGGCGTTGTACTCAATTATTGGCCTGACAAGGGAAGAGTACAGGGAGGTTGTAACTTCTTTTTTTCTGGAGGCAATGTCAACCTGTCTGCTCAGGTCTCTCACCACTGAATGCATTCTTAGGTTGTTGTTACTGATGTGGTAGTTAGCAGGAACATCACTTTTACCAAAAGGAATGACAATTGAGTTTATGGCCACGACTCTGGCAGCAGCCATTTGTTTGTGTAAGACCATCTTGTAGGATGTTGACATCATTTGGAGATTCTGTGACCACTCCCAGTTTGCAGTCATCAACAAACTTCATCAGCCACATACCTTTAGTGTTTGTACTTCGGAGAAATAGATTCCAATCAGTAGAGGTCCCAGGACAGATCCCGGTGGAACACCACTGGTTACAGGTCTGCTGTTGGAGGGGGATTCACCTATTTTGACTATATGGATTCTATCAGTTAACAGAGACCCATCTAATGATATATGGGTTGATACTTAGCTGGGTGAGTTTGTCAATTATGCCTGAGTGGAGGACGATGTCAAAAGCCTTGGCTAAGTCTAGGTAGGCTGTATGCATAGATTTCCCCTCTTGGGTATAGAACCACAAATAGTTTATGGTAGGGGTAGGAACATAAAAAATATACTTGAAAGTAACCCCACCAAGAAGAAATTTAGTACTTCATTAATGACTAAGTGTGGTATGTGTAGATATTGTCGATTTATTAATGATGGTCCCTATTTATGTATAAGAGATTACAAATTTTCCATTTCATGCCCTGGTAAATGTAATTGTAATAGGTGTAAACTTGTATATGTGGCAACCTGCACAGCCTGCAATGCTTTCTATGTTGGAAAGACCATACGCAGGCTGCGTGATAGAATTTCAGAACATTTGAGAAGTATTAAAAGTAGGAATGAGCACAATGCACTTTATGTACATAGTCAACATTGTATGAATTTTAAAAAGTTTTTATTTTTTGTTGTAGATAGAGTTTGTATTAGTGAAAGGGGGGATACTAACCTTGAAGTAGAAACCATGGAATTACAATGGCAACTTAGGTTAAATGCTTTGAATTCACCAGGGCTTAATGATGGCATTACCCTAATGCCCATTTTAAAACTTAGGGCTAGTATGATTTAGGATAGGTGGTGGTGTATACACACCTACTACTTTGTTGACATGATATGTTTACATATTTATATTATGTTTTAAAAACATTTTTTTAGGTTTATTATAGTGTTTTCCTGCATTTTCATCCATATATTATTTGATAGTGTTAGTTGATAATATTTTAGGTTTTGTAAAAACAGGAAATAGATTTTGCAACAAATGTATTTACAAGTCTCATGAACTGTTTCTTTAAATGTGAAATGACAATTGTATGAGGTCACAAGCATAGTACCAATGATTGGTTCTTTGGACAGCTATTTATTTATTTAAAAACTAAGTTGATGTTTAACCAAATGACTCTGATGAAGCTGGACTTGGTATCCAGCGAAACCGCTTAGTTCGTTTGGTTGGTGTGTCCAAATAAAGTGGTGCAATTGACCTTGGTGGTCCGTTTTATTTTTCATTTTTTGTTTAGTTGTGCTTGGTCCTTCTGGACTGGCAGTGCTTTATTAAACATAATGGACCTTAACACAATGCAGTACTCAATTAATCCTGCCCTCTGTTTGGAGACATATTTCAGGATTTACTCTATGACTACTTTTTCTAACATCTTGTCTAGAATTTCCATATCAGTATTCATTCACATTTTTGTTTCTCTCTCTCTCTTCTGACACACACACACACACTACATGGAAGCCTGGTATGCGATTCATGGAATATATTGTAATGTAGGGGAATGAGTTTCCTTGCCACTCACCACAAACTAAGTTTCCTAAACTACAGTACAAGACAGTTCATATACTACACAGCTATCCATTAAGTTTAAATTACTGTTTCCATTTATTTCAGTGGGATGTGGACAATGAACAGGACATTTTCCAGGCTATATAGGTTTAGTTAACATTGTCTGATAAGTTTATTGTATTGTTTTAATAGTATATAAAGGATTATATTTAGGAATGCTATTTTTTTTTCAGTTTAATCTTAGTGTAGATTTTTAGATTCAGGTCCAGTTTACTGGTGATACTGTTTTCTGATTGGCTAATCACAGAGTTGCAGTTCATGGTGTTACTGTAGCTCCTTTATTTCCATTTAGGTGATTTGTTTAGGTGGCCAGTGTGTGTGCACGGTATGATTTTATTTTCAGTGTGAATGGGGTAAAATTTTGTTCATTGAGGATATGGGTAGAATAGTCATACACATATATATAAAAACTTCATGTCAGATACATACTTTATCATAACCTTTATACCCATTGTAAGAAAAACAGATTTATGTATACACACACACACTATTGTGCCATCTAACTGATAACAAGAAAATATAATGTCTGTAATAATGACTTTGATTTTTAACTTAACTGCAATATGCCCTGTTAACAAATGAACTAGAAAGGTCAAACTAATCTTTTTTTTTTGTCTTCTGGATATACAAGAATTTATGTGGAGCAAATGATAAATCAGATTTTTTTTTTAATGCTGGCGAAGTAGATTTAATCAAACAGGCATTTTGAAGAAAAGAAAAAAAAACTATTTCACAAAAATATAACCATAAAGTATAATACGTAATTAAAAATATTACATTCTCAAAATAAAGTAGTTTTTAAAAAATGCATGCAAGTGCTTACATGGTGTATGACTTGCTACTTCCATGGTACCGTACCCCCCTCCCCCCAGCAAGATGCTGAAATCACTGGAAAATAACAAATGTCTCAGGAAAAATATCTTACGCAGCAATGCCAAATATGCACTAGTCTGGCATGGAATGCATATTTTATGATAGTCTATAATGCAGCATGGCCTTTGTACATCATACCTGGTAGCATCATTAATGTTTTCTGTCTTTTTGCAAAGTACAGTCATCACAATGGTGTATTGCTTAGTTATCAAAGGAAACTTCTAATCTTCAGTGAAGCATAAGATCCGATACAAAACTTTAGATGTTGGCTACAAGCATAACTTTAGCTAGGGGCACTGCCAAAATATTTGAAATTGTACACCAGCTTCCAGAATGTAACCCCCTCCAACTTCATCTCTATAAGTGCATGTTTCTGGAGAGTATAGCCTTTCACTTAAATAATTAATTATACAAACTCTTGAAACAAGGTTAAAAAAAAAAAAGCATTCCAGAATAAACATACAACCATAAAGGTGACCATTAAGATATCCAGATCCACATGAGTGAGTCCTGTAATGCTGCAACTGAATGGCTGAAAAATGGACTTAACATATACTAAGTCCCAGATGGCCACTTCTTGGAATATTCCTTTTCCTGTGGTATGGCAATCTCGGATTTACTATATAAGTTTGTCCTCCTGCAAAAAAGTAGTTAAAAAAAGAAGAGTAGTGTTTAATATTTGCTCTTCTCCTGCAGTTTCAGAATGTCAGCACTTGGTGTTACAGGTGTGACAGTTCAATAGGGAGGCAGACATAACTTATGGTAAATTAGTCAATACTCAGCTAAATTCTAAAATTCTAGAACAACTTATTGCACAAAATAAATGCATTAGTATTCTACGGCATGTGTAGTGTATGCCTGGTACACATTCATGTTTTCAGCATTGGCTTGCCCTTCTGCAATGTACAGCACTTCCTGAACTAGGTTCCTGCATGCTAGTATTTCTCACTGTAGGAAGTCCATTAAGTGCACTCCCACACCATGCCTCTCAACCACTTAGAGCAAGAAATCTGTGCAAAACCACAAATAATGTGGGGACAAAGTCCCAAAAATGGGGATACTTTTAAATATTCTGTTACAAACTTAAAAAGTTGATAGACTAATGACAAGTGTTGCATCAGCATGATTTTTTTGAAGGATATGAAGTCTGCAACTCAAATGTCTGTCATTATTTTCTGACTTCAGTCCTCAATGATTTGCAAGAAAACCACACTTTTATGAGAAACAGGTCAAAAATATGAGGCAAAAATCTGGACATTCTGCGAAAATCTGAACAGTTGAGAGGTATGTCCCCTATTCTAACATGGTTATGCAGTATCAGGAAGACAGCATTTAATTTTAGTCCCATCTGCTACATGAACCTGTCTACTCCTTGAAATGTGTGTATAAGAAGATATATGTATTAGACCTAGCACTGAGAAAGTGTTCGTACAATGATTTATCATGGGTAGAAAAGATGTTCTCAGGCATGTAAAAGTAATAAATATAGAATGTACATCTGAACTATGCAAGCAATTTAGCTAAACTTAGCAATGCACTCAAAATAGGATGTTAATGGAGTTATCTTGGAAATTAAGAGGTGAACTTCGATGCATTTTTGACCGACCTTGTTTCCTTGGGAACTATTAGATTAATGCATTCTAAGGAAAAATCAATCACGGGAACTTTTCTGAACATTCCAAGTCTGGAAAAAAACATTTACTGTACACTTCAAATAAAACTGTCTCAACAGGGTACAAGAGTTCAGCCCTTATAATAGCAATAATAATAATAATCATAACTCAATAATACAGTCGCAGCACTAAAAACATGCTCATTCTTTATCACAATTTCCTTCTCATTTAAAATGAGATGATTACCTAAGCTCCTGATGGTATATAATGCAAAAAAGGTTAAAGGTATTCAAAACCATTTTGGTTTAATTTCACATAATCAAATATATGAAACTTTGCAGTTCATAACACCAGCATGATACCCTATACCAACCAAAGAAAGCTTTATATAGCTTCATCCTGGAACAAAGAGATTCAAAAGAGCTCATTTACAATGGAAATCAGTATACTGCTACTATTCTAAACATTACGCTCATGCTATCATGTATACGGAGGATTACATACAGCCATTTAAAAATTCTGGCAAAATTAAAGGAATAAGAGTTTAAGCAGCACATGTATGCTGCATTATATGGTATTTGCTGTCAATCGGAGCTGAACAGAGAAGGTGGGATGCCACCTCAGATACCTGGTCATTAACAAAGAATTTCATTTACTTTTTATAGTGAGAAATTATCCATAACTGGTACAACTGATTTTCTCACATTTTAAATATGCCATCTCTACAGGACTGAGCCACATAGCTCCCCTGCTTATACCAAATCAGCCGATTTGTTCTACGGTCGTGGGAGCCAGGGATTCCCTGGTAGGCAAGAGCCCTACAGTCCACTTCTTCTTTCCTGGGAATCCCCCATGAGCTCATCTGCCTGCAGTGAGAGTACAGTGGTAGACAGTGGGCCAGGCTTTCTGGTCCTCAGGGCAGCCTACCCTCTCTGATAGCTCTTCTGAATTCTACTGTAGCTTCCCTCTCAGGGTTTCTCTTGGCTTTCTATGTGACTTGTATATAGCAAAATGGGCTGGACATGTTTAATTTCCACGTGTCAGACAACTTGAGCTCCTGCCCATGTGGTCAGCCCCCAGGATGGGTGGGAAGGCAGTGGCCGCTCAGTTGCATTCTCCCCTGTTAGCTTCTACAAGTGCCTGGGCTACTTATTTGAACTTGGGTTGCCTGCAGTGTAGTTAGGCCTTTATTTCTCTGTGCCACAGTGTGGCCCACGCCACTTTCATTTTTTCAATATGTTTTTCTTTCTTTTTTATTAATTTATTTATTTTTTACAGTAATACGCAGAACTCACCAGCACCACATATCACAGGGCAGTATGAAAATAGCTTTGTCCAACACAGTTATGATCAAAGTAGAATACTGAACTGTTTACAAATATCCAGAATATTTCACTGTAAAATATTATCAGTACATCAGCTATGGTTTAGTTGTCGTAATAATGGTTACAGTAAATCTAATTATGTAGCCTCTCAAATTTTCTTCTATAAAATCCTAAATTTTTATTTTATCAAAGGCCTCTTATCAGGAGGGGGCATAGAACCTCTAATCATAGTAATCAAATCCTCTGCCATTTTAAGCATATGTTTCTTAGGCAAAGACCCTGAAGCACTAGGAGAAACCCCCACTGAAGTTAAACTTGGCCTGCCTCTCAAAGAAGCCTTGGAAACAGAAGGGGAGGCTCTAAACACCTTAGGAAGAGAGGGAAGAACAGCCACCTGATAAGCCCCTTCAGCCTGGCCTACTTCCTGAGAGGACACATCCTGTAACAGTAAAGTCTCTCCCTGAGACTCCAAAGAAACTCCTGGCAGAACCTCCGGCTCCACTGAGTTTCTAAAGAACCGACGTCCGGGACTGTCGGTTCTTCCACTCTAGGCTTTGCTGCTTTATCCTTGCGCTTTTTGGCCGAAGCGGGCGTCGGAGCATCCGACGGCATTTTATAATTACAACACTTCCCAAAAACTAACCTGGCACAGTCTAACCTTCTCTTAATAGTGCGTTTGTTAAATCTAGCACAAGAGCGGCATCCAACAACGTCGTGCTCAGGCCCTAAACAAGGTATACACAAAGTATGGTAATCCCTATGAGGTATCTGTTTCCACAAGAAATACAGTTATTCACTTTTTCTGACATCCGTTAAATACTGATGCAAGAAAAAACAAAATATTCCCCAACGGGGTACTTAGCCAACTTTGATTCGGTCTGAAACTCTGACTTCAGAAACTTTCAGAACGCCAACCTGCACTCGCAAAACTGCTTCTGCATCGGACCATGCGGCAAAAAAGACTGAGGATATGATCGCCGGGTCATGCGCATTAGTACCCTGACGTACTGACGTCAGTCTAATGCGCCTTGACCGACGTCAGCCATATACTTTGGTATTCGGGCCGACTGGGACAGCGGACTACCCAATAGTTAGGACTGCAGCAATGTGGAATGAAGAACATTTTCAGATGATCCACCTAGGACAGATGCTAAAGACTTTTAATTGTCCTTGTGAGGAACCTTTGTGTTTTCTCCAATAGCTGCAGGTGCTTGGAAAGGTACATACCAAAAGGGGCGTTGTACTCAATTATTGGCCTGATAAGGGAAGAGTACAGGGAGGTTGTAACTTCTTTTTTTCTGGAGGCAATGTCAACCTGTCTGCTCAGGTCTCTCACCACTGAATGCATTCTTAGGTTGTTGTTATTGATGTGGTAGTTAGCAGGAACATCACTTTTACCAAAAGGAATGACAATTGAGTTTACGGCCACGACTCTGGCAGCAGCCATTTGTTTGTGTAAGACCATCTTGTAGGATGTTGACATAATTTGGAGATTCTGTGACCACTCCCAGTTTGCAGTCATCAACAAACTTCATCAGCCACATACCTTTAGTGTTTGTTTGTACTTCGGAGAAATAGATTCCAATCAGTAAAGGTCCCAGGACTGATCCCGGTGGAACACCACTGGTTACAGGTCTGCTGTTGGAGGGGGATTCACCTATTTTGACTATATGGATTCTATCAGTTAACAGAGACCCATCTAATGATATATGGGTTGACACTTAGCTGGGTGAGTTTGTCAATTATGCCTGAGTGGAGGACAATGTCAAAAGCCTTGGCTAAGTCTAGGTAGGCTGTATGCATAGATTTCCCCTCTTGGGTATAGAACCACAAACAGTTTATGGTAGGGGTAGGAACATAAAAAATATACTTGAAAGTAACCCCACTAAGAAGAAATTTAGTACTTCATTAATGACTAAGTGTGGTATGTGTAGATATTGTCGATTTATTAATGATGGTCCCTATTTATGTATAAGAGATTACAAATTTTCCATTTCATGCCCTGGTAAATGTAATTGTAATAGGTGTACACTTGTATATGTGGCAACCTGCACAGCCTGCAATGCTTTCTATGTTGGAAAGACCATACGCAGGCTGCGTGATAGAATTTCAGAACATTTGAGAAGTATTAAAAGTAGGAATGAGCACAATGCACTTTATGTACATAGTCAACATTGTATGAATTTTAAAAAGTTTTTATTTTTTGTTGTAGATAGAGTTTGTATTAGTGAAAGGGGGGATACTAACCTTGAAGTAGAAACCATGGAATTACAATGGCAACTTAGGTTAAATGCTTTGAATTCACCAGGGCTTAATGATGGCATTACCCTAATGCCCATTTTAAAACTTAGGGCTAGTATGATTTAGGATAGGTGGTGGTGTATGCACACCTACTACTTTGTTGACATGATATGTTTACATATTTATATTATGTTTTAAAAACTTTTTTTAGGTTTATTATAGTGTTTTCCTGCATTTTAATCCATATATTATTTGATAGTGTTAGTTGATAATATTTTAGGTTTTGTAAAAACAGGAAATAGATTTTGCAACAAATGTATTTACAAGTCTCATGAACTGTTTCTTTAAATGTGAAATGACAATTGTATGAGGTCACAAGCATAGTACCAATGATTGGTTCTTTGGACGGCTATTTATTTATTTAAAAACTAAGTTGATGTTTAACCAAATGACTCTGATGAAGCTGGACTTGGTATCCAGCGAAACCGCTTAGTTCGTTTGGTTGGTGTGTCCAAATAAAGTGGTGCAATTGACCTTGGTGGTCCGTTTTATTTTTTATTTTTTGTTTAGTTGTGCTTGGTCCTTCTGGACTGGCAGTGCTTTATTAAACATAATGGACCTTAACACAATGCAGTACTCAATTAATCCTGCCCTCTGTTTGGAGACATATTTCAGGATTTACTCTATGACTACTTTTTCTAACATCTTGTCTAGAATTTCCAGATCAGTATTCATACACATTTTTCTTTCTCTCTCTCTCTTCTGACACACACACACACACACTACATGGAAGCCTGGTATGCGATTCATGGAATATATTGTAATGTAGGGGAATGAGTTTCCTTGCCACTCACCACAAACTAAGTTTCCTAAACTACAGTACAAGACAGTTCATATACTACACAGCTATCCATTAAGTTTAAATTACTGTTTCCATTTATTTCAGTGGGATGTGGACAATGAACAGGACATTTTCCAGGCTATATAGGTTTAGTTAACATTGTCTGATAAGTTTATTGTATTGTTTTAATAGTATATAAAGGATTATATTTAGGAATGCTATTTTTTTTTCAGTTTAATCTTAGTGTAGATTTTTAGATTCAGGTCCAGTTTACTGGTGATACTGTTTTCTGATTGGCTAGTCACAGAGTTGCAGTTCATGGTGTTACTGTAGCTCCTTTATTTCCATTTAGGTGATTTGTTTAGGTGGCCAGTGTGTGTGCACGGTATGATTTTATTTTCAGTGTGAATGGGGTAAAATTTTGTTCATTGAAGATATGGGTAGAATAGTCATACACATATATATAAAAACTTCATGTCAGATACATAATTTATCATAACCTTTATACCCATTGTAAGAAAAACAGATGTATGTATATACACACACACACACACACACACACACTATTGTGCCATCTAACTGATAACAAGAAAATATAATGTCTGTAATAATGACTTTGATTTTTAACTTAACTGCAATATGCCCTGTTAACAAATGAACTAGAAAGGTCAAACTAATCTTTTTTTTTTGTCTTCTGGATATACAAGAATTTATGTGGAGCAAATGATAAATCAGATTTTTTTTTTAATGCTGCGAAGTAGATTTAATCAAACAGGCATTTTGAAGAAAAAAAAAAAACTATTTCACAAAAATATAACCATAAAGTATAATACGTAATTAAAAATATTACATTCTCAAAATAAAGTAGTTTTTAAAAAATGCATGCAAGTGCTTACATGGTGTATGACTTGCTACTTCCATGGTACCGTCCCCCCCTCCCCCCAGCAAGATGCTGAAATCACTGGAAAATAACAAATGTCTCAGGAAAAATATCTTACGCAGCAATGCCAAATATGCACTAGTCTGGCATGGAATGCATATTTTATGATAGTCTATAATGCAGCATGGCCTTTGCACATCATACCTGGTAGCATCATTAATGTTTTCTGTCTTTTTGCAAAGTACAGTCATCACAATGGTGTATTGCTTAGTTATCAAAGGAAACTTCTAATCTTCAGTGAAGCATAAGATCCGATACAAAACTTTAGATGTTGGCTACAAGCATAACTTTAGCTAGGGGCACTGCCAAAATATTTGAAATTGTACACCAGCTTCCAGAATGTAACCCCCTCCAACTTCATCTCTATAAGTGCATGTTTCTGGAGAGTATAGCCTTTCACTTAAATAATTAATTATACAAACTCTTGAAACAAGGTTAAAAAAAAAAAAGCATTCCAGAATAAACATACAACCATAAAGGTGACCATTAAGATATCCAGATCCACATGAGTGAGTCCTGTAATGCTGCAACTGAATGGCCGAAAAATGGACTTAACATATACTAAGTCCCAGATGGCCACTTCTTGGAATATTCCCTTTTCCCTGTGGTATGGCAATCTCGGATTTACTATATAAGTTTGTCCTCCTGCAAAAAAGTAGTTAAAAAAAGAAGAGTAGTGTTTAATATTTGCTCTTCTCCTGCAGTTTCAGAATGTCAGCACTTGGTGTTACAGGTGTGACAGTTCAATAGGGAGGCAGACATAACTTATGGTAAATTAGTCAATATTCAGCTAAATTCTAAAATTCTAGAACAACTTATTGCACAAAATAAATGCATTAGTATTCTACGGCATGTGTAGTGTATGCCTGGTACACATTCATGTTTTCAGCATTGGCTTGCCCTTCTGCAATGCACTTCCTGAACTAGGTTCCTGCATGCTAGTATTTCTCACTGTAGGAAGTCCATTAAGTGCACTCCCACACCATGCCTCTCAACCACTTAGAGCAAGAAATCTGTGCAAAACCACAAATAATGTGGGACAAAGTCCCAAAATGGGGATACTTTTAAATATTCTGTTACAAACTTAAAAAGTTGATAGACTAATGACAAGTGTTGCATCAGCATGATTTTTTTGAAGGATATGAAGTCTGCAACTCAAATGTCTGTCATTATTTTCTGACTTCAGTCCTCAATGATTTGCAAGAAAACCACACTTTTATGAGAAACAGGTCAAAAATATGAGGCAAAAATCTGGACATTCTGCGAAAATCTGAACAGTTGAGAGGTATGTCCCCTATTCTAACATGGTTATGCAGTATCAGGAAGACAACATTTAATTTTAGTCCCATCTGCTACATGAACCTGTCTACTCCTTGAAATGTGTGTATAAGAAGATATATGTATTAGACCTAGCACTGAGAAAGTGTTCGTACAATGATTTATCATGGGTAGAAAAGATGTTCTCAGGCATGTAAAAGTAATAAATATAGAATGTACATCTGAACTATGCAAGCAATTTAGCTAAACTTAGCAATGCACTCAAAATAGGATGTTAATGGAGTTATCTTGGAAATTAAGAGGTGAACTTCGATGCATTTTTGACCGACCTTGTTTCCTTGGGAACTATTAGATTAATGCATTCTAAGGAAAAATCAATCACGTGGGGACTTTTCTGAACATTCCAAGTCTGGAAAAAAACATTTACTGTACACTTCAAATAAAACTGTCTCAACAGGGTACAAGAGTTCAGCCCTTATAATAGCAATAATAATAATAATCATAACTCAATAATACAGTCGCAGCACTAAAAACATGCTCATTCTTTATCACAATTTCCTTCTCATTTAAAATGAGATGATTACCTAAGCTCCTGATGGTATATAATGCAAAAAAGGTTAAAGGTATTCAAAACCATTTTGGTTTAATTTCACATAATCAAATATATGAAACTTTGCAGTTCATAACACCAGCATGATACCCTATACCAACCAAAGAAAGCTTTATATAGCTTCATCCTGGAACAAAGAGATTCAAAAGAGCTCATTTACAATGGAAATCAGTATACTGCTACTATTCTAAGCATTACGCTCATGCTATCATGTATACGGAGGATTACATACAGCCATTTAAAAATTCTGGCAAAATTAAAGGAATAAGAGTTTAAGCAGCACATGTATGCTGCATTATATGGTATTTGCTGTCACTCGGAGCTGAACAGAGAAGGTGGGATGCCACCTCAGATACCTGGTCATTAACAAAGAATTTCATTTACTTTTTATAGTGAGAAATGATCCATAACTGGTACAACTGATTTTCTCACATTTTAAATATGCCATCTCTACAGGACTGAGCCACATAGCTCCCCTGCTTATACCAAATCAGCCGATTTGTTCTACGGTCGTGGGAGCCAGGGATTCCCTGGTAGGCAAGAGCCCTACAGTCCACTTCTTCTTTCCTGGGAATCCCCCATGAGCTCATCTGCCTGCAGTGAGAGTACAGTGGTAGACAGTGGGCCAGGCTTTCTGGTCCTCAGGGCAGCCTACCCTCTCTGATAGCTCTTCTGAATTCTACTGTAGCTTCTCTCTCAGGGTTTCTCTTGGCTTTCTGTGTGACTTGTATATAGCAAAATGGGCTGGACATGTTTAATTTCCACGTGTCAGACAACTTGAGCTCCTGCCCATGTGGTCAGCCCCCAGGATGGGTGGGAAGGCAGTGGCCGCTCAGTTGCATTCTCCCCTGTTAGCTTCTACAAGTGCCTGGGCTACTTATTTGAACTTGGGTTGCCTGCAGTGTAGTTAGGCCTTTATTTCTCTGTGCCACAGAGTGGCCCACGCCACTTTCATTTTTTCAATATGTTTTTCTTTCTTTTTTATTAATTTATTTATTTTTTACAGTAATACGCAGAACTCACCAGCACCACATATCACAGGGCAGTATGAAAATAGCTTTGTCCAACACAGTTATGATCAAAGTAGAATACTGAACTGTTTACAAATATCCAGAATATTTCACTGTAAAATATTATCAGTACATCAGCTATGGTTTAGTTGTCGTAATAATGGTTACAGTAAATCTAATTATGTAGCCTCTCAAATTTTCTTCTATAAAATCCTTGAAGTCTTCATACACAAATCTGTGTAAACAAAGTTTTCTACTACCTCCATCAAATTTAAGGGATTCTTTTTCAGCATTTGTTCTGATTAGGACAATTGTGGAGAAATTTGCTACATATTGTACCTATCATGACAAGCAAATTAAATGCCCCTGTTCATGTGATGAATTAAAGTATTCAACATTAATCACACAGAGCTGACTTATGTTTAACTCTTTATGATGCTAACTTCTGTGATGCCCCAAACTAGAAGGAGGGGGGGCACATTTGTCCACCCTTACGGTTTCTTGGCTATGGAACAACCTACCACTTAATATTCATAATTCTACATCAGTTTATTTTTAAAAATTCCTTAGGTGAATTTATGTGGCATAGGAAATACCTTCATAGACAAATGCATGTAAGACACTTAATGTCTCTTAGGCCACTAGACTGGTACATGCAATTAAGAGCTTGTATCACTGTTATCAAATGCCCCCTCACCCAAACCACCAAGGAGAAGGTGCTCTGTAATGTGATTTTTTTTTTCAAAATTAAACAAGCATGCCTATGAGCACTGAAATATCATTGGCAGTTACTGGTGTAGTTGTGATTGATTGCTAGCATTGCCACTGTAAGACTCTCATATTAACAGTGATGCTGATGATGAGGCAGTAGTACTGGGTGACACAGTTTATGTGACATGCAGCAAGAGCCACAGTAACAGAGATGAAGCCAATGGTCTATACCTTTTTAGGTAGAGTGATTTCTATTAGTGATGAAGTCATTACATCATATGAAGTAGAGCGATTTAATTTAGTGATGTGATATTGTATCATGCACAACAGAGTGATTTCCATTATTGATGCAGACCTTACCTCATAGATGGTGGATTCACAGTAGCGATGTCCACACTATATCATTCACAAACCAGCCTAACACAATTGGCTCTGCCTAGCTAAGAAAATGAACCATACAATAAGATTTTTGCTTGCCATCATAGGAAGTTACTAGGCTATTGGCCCTGAAGCCCATACAAGCCTAGGCAAGAACTTAGTCCATGTTCCAACAAGTCGGCACCGTATGCCCCTGTCCAGCAGGGACATAGTTGGAATCCCAGAGGTGTATTTTCTGTTCCCAATCCAGTTATCCAGGTTGTGCTTAAAAAGGTTTAATCAGGTACTCTGCTTTACTTTGAGAGGGAGTCTATTCCACAAATGGGAGTGTCTCTGGGACACAAATCTGTCCCGCCAACAAGTCCTATTGATGTCACAGTCCAGGTTGAGGTCTTGCGAGTAGGTTACTTGAGTGGAGCTTCACTTGCGTATATGCAGCAGTCCCATCAGGACAGGGACTGAGATTGCTTTGTATGCCAGACAGAGTTCACCTCTGAGGAGACTGAGTAGACGGGCAGGGATTTTAGCCTATATGTGTAGAGTAGATGCTCGAGGCCCTGGATTCTCCGGGTGAGGAATCTCTGTGGTCTCTCCAGCTGCTGCATGTGCTTTATGAGGTACATGCCGAAAGGGGCACTGTATTCAATAATTGGACTTATAAGGGAAGAATACAGGGATGTTATGACCACCTTGTCCCTGGATGAGATACCCTTACTAATGAGGTGGGCCATGTAGAAAGCTTTCTATACAACTGAGGCAATATGGTGGTCAACGGTCAGTTTGCTATCAACCTGGATTCCCAAGTCCCTCACGACTGATTGCGTGCTTAGTACTTTATTATCTATGTGATAATTTGTGGGAACATCATTCTCCCCAAAAGGGATGATGATGCATTTTTTGGCATTCAGTTTGAGGCCATGTTTCTGGCACCAGTCATTTGTTTGGGTGAGACCCTCTTGGAGGATGTCCACATCACTTGGGGAATTGATGACAGCACCCAGCCTGCAGTCATCTGCAAACTTGGTCAGCTATAGCCCACTAGACTTGGCCTGCACCTCTGAGAAGTATATCCCAAACAGTAGAGGCTCCAAAACCGATCCATGGGGTACACCACTTGTTATGGGTCTACTACTTGAGGTGGCTTCCCATATTTTGATTAGGTGGGTTCCATCAGTGAGCCAGTTTGCTACCCGTCTGGTAACATACGGATTTGATGCCTAGTTGAGAGAGTTTATCTGTTACACCTGAATGGGGAACAGTATTGAAGGTCTTGGCCAAGCCAAGGTAGGCAGTGTGCACCATCTTCCCCTCATCTATGGCCTTGGTGACTGTCTTATAGAAGTCATCCAAATTTAACAGGCATGACCTCCCCTTGACAAAACCAAACTGTGTGGGATCAAGTGTCTGGAGGTTGCTAATGTCCTTGTTAATGAGGTCCATGAAAAACACACTCCATGGCCTTGCAGATCAGGCTAGTTAGGCTGATGGTTCTATAATTTCCCGGATTGGTGGATGCTCCACCTTTGTGCAAAGGGATGACAGTAGCTGTTCTTCACTTGGCTGGGATGAAGCCGGTACTCAGGCTTTGGTTGAATAGGGTGCCTAATGGTGCTGCAAGTTCCTGCCTGAGTTCATGTAGGATGCAGCTTAGGATGTTATTGGGTCCCATGGAGGCTGTATTTTTGCCTTTGAGAGGGCAGTGATGACTTGCTTCCTAGAGATAAGGGGAGGGAGGCATGCACTGGGGATGTCCTGTTTTACTGGTGGGGACAGAGGATTGAAGTTGCCAGCAGGTTGGCTATATCTACAAGGTTTGTGTATGTGGTGTCCTTGACGAGCAGCTCTGGGTGCTTTCCTTTGAGATTGCAGACATGTGAAGAAAGCTTTATGATTATCTTTAGTAGATGTGGCCAGTTTGGACTTGAAGTTTGCTTTGGAGGATTTCACTAGTGCTCTTATTTGCTTGTTCAGGCTAAGGAGAGATTGCTTCCAATTAGACACCTACACCTTCTTGGTCCTGGACAGCAATTTTTCTTCCTTTTATTATATAGTTTATTTGTTGCAGATGTCCACCAGACAGGTTTACTCTTCCTTGAGGAGGAGGATTTTGCCCTGTCTGGTATTCTTAATTCCATGCAGCTATATATATGCTCATATAGTACTTTGGTGTAAGTTTGGTCATATGTGCCAGTTTCGGGGAGGGAGCTGTGAAGCTGTTTATACCTTCCCTCAGGAGGTTGTAATCAGCTTTGGAGAAGTTTTTTTGTTTGAGCCTAGCTTTGGGGGGGGGGGGGGTTCGGGGAAGATGGTGACTTCGAAAGTGACTGCTTTGTGGTTGGATCTTACCAGTGATGATGACACTGTATGGATGCTGCAGTGGTTACTCATGTTGATCAATACCAAGTCCAAGATATTTTCACCTCTTGTGGGGATGTCAACCAACTGGTCAAAGACATCTGCATTGACGAAGTCAATGAATTGCTGGGCATTTGTGTTTTGGCATGAGTATTTCTTCTAATTTATGGTTGGATAGTTAAATTCGTCCATTATCAGGGTAAAGGGCTGAATCTTGATAGATTCAAAGAGGTCCAGATAACTGGAGTGGGCATTTTGAGTTGGAGGCTTGTAGCTAGCTATGATTTGAGTAGGGGTCCTGTCAATTGTTAACTGCACCTGGGGTATTTTCTGTAAATCATACTGTTTGACCAGCCTAGAGGTGTGTATGTCTTTTATATATAATTGCAACTCCACCTCCTTTTGTTTTGCTGCCCACGGTTTGGGGTCTGAATAAATGATAGGATGAGTAACCTAGTATGGCTGGGGTGCTCCCCACAGCTTTGAACCAAGTTTCTGTGAATGCACAAATCCATTATCAGGGTAAAGGGCTGAATCTTGATAGATTCGAATAGGTCCAGATAACTGAAGTGGGCATCTTGAGTTGAGGCTTGTAGCTAGCTATGATTTGAGTAGGGTCCTGTCAATTGTTAACTGCACCTGGGGTATTTCCTGTAAATCATACTGTTTGACCAGCCTAGTGATGTGTGTCTTTTATATATAATTGCAACTCCACCTCCTTTTGTTTTGCTGCCCACGGTTTGGGGTCTGAATAAATGATAGGATGAGTACCCTGTATGGCTAGGGTGCTCTCTGCAGCTTTGAACCGAGTTTCTGTGAATGCACAAATGTCAGCTTCTTCCAGGGTTAAGAATGCTTGCAATAAGTGCAGTTTCATGTTTAGATACCTAGCATTTGGCAGCATAACCTTTAATTTATGTTTTGATGACATTTTCATGTTGGTAGTTTTGACCTCATGGCATTGCCTAAAAAAGGCACTATGGGGGGAGGCAAGAGCCTTTGCCAGGAGCCTGAAGCCCAAGGGAGACAGATGCAGGACACCTCTGGCAAAGCATCGTGGCTTGTCAGTCATGTCACCCTGGCTGTCAGGTACTGGATTCCCCTTTGAATGACATCAGAAACTAAGCCAGTTGTTAAAGTCAATAATTTTCTGTTTGTAATGAGGTATCATTCTGGGTGATGGAAGGATGCTGCTTAAGGCTAGGGACATACCTGACTGGGGCACATAATCAGTGAGCTCAATCATGTCTCTCTTCATACAGTCCAGAGAGGTACGTCTGAAGTCATTCACTCAAACATGGACTGTGACAGACTCATAAAAGTAACTGTTGAGAGACTTGAGTGCATTGGTGATATGGCAGATTCTGGCATCTGACAAACAACTAACCGTGACTTTCTTCTTATCCAGCCTGGTGAGGGGCACATCTGTGTGTCTCACAATGGAGTCTCCTATGACTAATATGTTGGGTTTATGCTTACACCTTAGTGGCTGTGAGACACAGGTGTGTGGACTATGTGTGGTATGTGGTGTGTGGTGTGGTGGGCAGTGGAGTTTGCGTGCATTTATACCTTTGAGGTTTCTTTTGTTTGGGTATGCTTTTGTTGAGGACCTCCACATATGTGGGAGTGTGTTGTGAAGGTGTGGGTGGTATTTAAGGAGTTGTGTTCGTGTTGCCAACCTTCTCAGTGTCAGATACTGGTTTGCGGGGGAGAGAGCAATGACACTGGGTGCTTGATGTAATTGCATCTCTCACAAATTATGTTCCTAGGTGGTAGTAGAAGAAGGTTGTCCATGTACATGAGGCAGTTATTACACTGTCTCAGGATGCCTATATCAATCAGACAGTAGGAGAAAATGTAGGAAATTGTCCACCCATATTTTTCAGAAACTGAAAGATCTAAGAGGGTAAATGGAGGAAAGTCTACGAGCAGTACTACTAGATGATAACACAAGTGCTCCTAAGGAAAATTTGTAGCTGGAATACCTCAAAAAAGGTTAAAAACCATGCAGGTGAAGCTCTGGATGCAGCATCCCTGTAGCTAGACTATGCTACTCAATTTTAAGGTTAAGAACTCAGGAAGAAAAAACTCACAATGAAGCACAGTTTAATTACTTTTAGTCAAAAGAATAGAACTCGCAGTATGAAAAAATACAGTTAAACAGCAACAAAATGCAGTAAAATGCAGTTAAATAGTAATGAATTGCAGTAGATAGCAAATAGATATAATTAAGCAGTAGACTGCTATGAAAGAGTAGCTCACAAGTCACAACAATAACAAGACAGCACAAATAAAGTAGTGATTCAGTAGAACACTGTCATCAATTTAGTGAGGCTACCAACAAGGAGTAATACATTTGGCAAACTAAATGCAGATGAACTCCTAAGCACAAACAGCAAAATGAAGTAGAAAGAGGTAGTTTTTTTTTTTTTTTTTTTTTTTTTTTTAGTAGAAAGTGAAGAGACAGAAGATAATGAGATATTTCAAGGTTCAGAAGCTAAAGGGGTGGGTCTTTACTAAGTTACAGATGGAGGTTTTTGCTTCCTTTAAAATACAGTCCATCTTACAAAAAAATTAAATCAAGAACCTTAGATATTTTCACATAGTTGAAAATCAGCTTACCTAACCTACTATAAAAGCATAAAATGAATGAATGATCTTGCCTTCAAAAGTCACAAAACTCACTGCAACAGAAAGATTACCATGATTCAGAAAATGGGATTTCTACTAAATTGCCCCTGTGAATTATGTAGGTTGCCTGCTTAGCACCCAGCTAATGTAGAATATGTCTAGTCCTGTCTACAGCACAAATGCTGCAAAATGAAGAAAGATTACCTATGTAATTCTAGCCCTAACATGTCCACTGTAATGCCTGTATGTAAGTAATGCTAAGAAAACATATTATAAAAAAGGCATCCTGCCTAATAGGCACAAATGAGTGATCGTGTGCCGTAGATGACCTCAGAACACTAATGAGTGATCGTGTGCCGTAGATGACCTCAGAACAAGAGATTCTTCCTGTTGTATACATTACATGATCCTGGTGCTCCTACCAAAAAGGAAATATTACAAAAAGGGGGACTTTGCTGTACTCATATAATGGAATATGATAGACAGCACCAAGTCTACTTTGAAATCCTGATGCCCAGAAGATTGATGTTTAAAATCCTGAGACGAAAATCATGAAACCACAGAAACTTGAATGCCAGATTTTTACTAGGGTAAGTAAACACTTGCCAAACATGCCCTTTTCTCCATTGTAGTGAGATCACAGAGTTGGTATATACAGTCGGGGGGTGTCGAGGGCAAAGCACCCACCTAGGTGGGTTTTACTTACCTCGGCGTGAGTTTCGTTTCCATTTGGCCAATGTTTACTTACTATAGTAAAAATCTGACGTTTGATTTTCTGCAGTTTCGTGATTTTCATCTCATGATTTAAACGTTGGTCTTTTGGGAGTTGGGATTTTAAAGCCGACCCACAAACCACCTCCTGTCCTACACAAATTTATAAACACAGCAGGAAGGATCATGGTTAGTGGAAGCAAACGTATATATATATTGCTTTCTTCCTCTTGCCTGTGTATACCTGTATTTCTCTGCCCCTTACTATGTCCTGACTATCTGTTTCTACACAGAAACTAATTTGTGCACAGTCACACATCAGATTTTCTATAAGAGATGACATTTGAATAAGGTACCAATATTCCTGTTCTCTGAAACAGCCTGAAAGTAGCCTGTCCCAGAATTCAGTACGATGTCAAAAATGAGAATGAATCACAGGTATCCCCATCTTATTTCGTATGCATATCCACTAGTACCAAGATTAAAATGCAGATTTACTTCGGTAATGTTTAGTCACTGTGAAAAAGACAGAACTTCCTCTGTATGCATAAAACAATATGAAGTTTTGTGGAGGTTGCAGCATTTCATAATGTAAACAATAAGTTCTGAGATGCTATTTACTTTTTTAATAGAAGCTGTAGATCCACACTTTCTAAATAAATGTATCTGTTACAAGCATGCCAAAGTCTCCTGCATCAGTTCTTAGTTTCCCCCAAGCTAATGCTTTGTTCATAATAGCTGGCATATGACATTTTGTTGGACTAACTCCAGGTTCCAGCTTCTTACAAGCTTTGAGTTTCTATGACCAAAAATGGTCCATGAAGTAGGAGAACTTCAGATCTGTAGTAAAGATACATTTCTGTGGCTACTGAAAGGCAGAGTTCCAGGGCACTGATCTGGGCAGCAGTTTATTTTTTCTGACTACTGAATTTCAGTAGCTTGTGATACTTCAGTAAATCTCTCAGTAGCAGGGAAGAAACAGAAAGGGAATATTTAAAGGCTCCTCTGTCTTATATTCTATTGCGTTGTGAAATTTGTGCATGTGAAAATGGCTTATTCATTGAACCATTAATATCACTACAGTGAATGTATAAAATGTATTAGTATCATACAGGAAAACTAGGCTAAGGACACTGCAAACATTGGAGCACTTCCTTTTACAAAAACATCTCTCTATCTTTCATGGTTTGGTGCTGAAACTTACAGCAGTTACAATGGACTGCTCAGAGCTGCTGGTACTAATACCATTCAGTTATTGTGTTACACTGGCAACAGTACAATACACGGTACAGCTACGAGTGTTCTTTTCTTCTTTTTTAAATAAAGACTGAAGTGCATTTCAGTTTTACAAAAATGAGTTTAGAGGACAATCAGGTATCAAAAACAAGTGAATGAGGGCAACTTATTTTAATTTATGCAAGTACACACCATGTGCTCCCAAACTAGTACAAACTTGTCGATAACGAAAACAACACACACACAAACTCATTTATTCCAAAATGTGATGATTTTCCTTATTTTCTGTTCTGGTCTCCCCTCTGAATATCAAGCTGCCCTGGATGCTCAAATGACTTACTGATTTCCCCTAGTACAAGTGCTCTTACAGCTCATTCACTATCCTACTAAGAGTGGGACTGTCATCTACATGGGGGGATTGTGGTTTTCTTTTATTTACCTAACCTTCCCCCATGCATATGTCTTTAAATACTGATTGCAGGGTTCAGTGGGCCACCGATTGGGGTGTTACCATTTCTGTAAGTGATGTAACCCACATGTCACACCTGCACTAAATGGTTTTGGTCTCCACTGTGGATTCTAATATAGTGTATTCACCACAAACATGTATGTCTAACCACTCCCCTTGCAGACATATGCAAACGTGGTGTCATTACTCCCTCCCTTCTCTGCCAATTCCTCTCGTGTCCAAGATCATAGTCAGAGCTGTATCCTTACATGCCAAAAACAGATAAGCCACCAACCAGTAAAGATAGCATTGTTCTACTCATCCTTTAAATGTCCTTTACAGTTGCTTATTTTGTAGACATTTATATCCCTACATGCAACAGGGCTGACAAAATATTGTGATGTTAAAGGGCCACAAGTATAATGTCAGAGTGTCTGTGGAAGACACCAAAAATAGGTTGAAGGGGGTCACGTTTAATTAACAAAAAACAAGGCAAAACATAGCATGCCTACAGCTAGTGGGGTTTGGTTTTATTGACTTGAATGCACCAGTGAAGACTTAAAAAAGAAGCCATGTAGCTAAAACACTGGCTTGGCCTTAAATGGTCATTTACATATATCCTGTAGGCCTTCACTAAAGGGGGTTTAGGGGATTACACAGTGAAGACTCTAACTTAAATGAGTCTTTCTTGGGGTTTTTACTGATTGTTTTGTCTGTGTGACATTTTTATCATTTGGTTTGGATGCTATTTAGGATATTTTGCAGGCACCAAAATGTTTAGTCTGGCAACTGACACAGAGGGTTAATGCTATGAGCTGTAGTCCCTGTGGCACAGGGTTTGATTCTCTCAGCCCTAATTCACCTACTACGTTAACTTGAGCAAATTACTAAATCAGACAGTGTTTGGGAGCAAATGAAAATTTGGGCTAGGCTCATCAATGGTACCCTGGACTGAAAGCCTAGTAATTACCTATGAACACCATCACTGAGCCTCTTTGAATGGATACATAATACACTAACAAATCATACTACTTGATAGTTTATACTGGTATTTTGTATTAGTTCACACCAAGGCCTGCTGATTGTGGAGCATGCTGATATAGGCTAGCACTCGCTGCATGTTGCTATACAGTGCACATGATGGCTATTATATGGTACATGTATTTTACACAGGTGGGGCACCTACAGTGCAGAATGTATGCCTACAATTTTAAGAGCCTCTCGTGTGATTAAACACTTGTTGACTGTTCATTAGCTAAAACAAAACTTGGTTTATCTCATTAGCTATCTGGTACACAAAGATGCAACCTGGGTACTGTGAGATGAAGTGATATAAAAATCTCAGTCAAGGGTGACATCTGTAGCATATGTCTCAAGTAATAGTGTACAGTACATAATTACATCAGTAATTGTGTACTGATGCCATTATGTACTGTACATAATGACATCAGTAATCATGTATTTGCATGATCACTTTCTGATAACTGTATTCCAGGTCAATACTGAAACCCAGGTGGCAAGTCAAATAAATGAATAGTAGGCAGTGGCAAAACTACAGCTTTCAGCTGCAAATCTAGTAACTGGGTTGTGCCAATTTTAAACCATGTTCAGTTGCAGTCTCATCAGGAGAACAGTAGTTTTTGTACTATCACGGTATAACTACTGCAAAGGCAGTTTGCAGGCATGGCAATGTTTTTTTTTTTTTTTTTTTTTTTTTACATTTTCACCGACTCCATTATTTTCCCAGTGTTTACCAATAATCACTACCACAAATGTAATCCATGCTTACTAATGTACATATTAGATCTAATATAGGCAAAGATCTGCAGTCACCCCCTCAAGTGTTACTGCAACCACACAACCACATCCACTGCTCCAGCAACACACACACACACACACACACACACACACACACACACACACACACACACACAATTGCACATGAACAAGGAACAGCAGGTGTAAATGGAGTTAGGTATGCTACAGGACAGGGAGCTCCTCCCACTTCTCTCCAGGCATGTCTGCTAAGTGATGTTCCAATGTATTAGTGTTCTGCAGTCATCATGACATCATTCGGTTCTCTGCAGTGCTCTCTGTACTTCATGACACAGTACCACTCAGGTAAAGCCCAATTTCAGCTTTCCACGTCCACAGCCAGAGGATCCTTTGCAAATACATGCCCTTTTTACTCTGGTTTAGGCAAATACAAACTTAGATGAGTGTCTAGGACTCAGGTTTTCAGTAACAACTTCATCTAAAAGGCACCTTTTGTCCTAAGTGTACAGTGCTTTAAAAAAAAAAAAGAGTACTGCAACATTGTCTGCCAGTTACTAATGACCACGTCCTTGCATGTCTTCAAGCAGTGTGGCAGAAGTTTTGTCTGTGCTTCTGAATATTCTTTGGATAGTTGAATGCAAGACACCCTGAGCTAACCACAGCCCAGACAAAAATCACAAAATACTGATAGATATGACCCTGAAATTAGCTGATTATAATAAATAATGATATTCTCAACAAAAGTGGAAAATAACTCCCTTTCTATCAAACCAAAGGTGCAGATCACAGTGTCTGATTCTATCATTTCTGACCTGAATGCTTCCAAGAAACTGTGAATTTCATCAAATACCTGCAGTTAGACATGGCAGACTTTAACAACCCACACGCAGTGGTCACTCATGTGTCAACACCGTCCATAAGAACCAGCCACAGTAGATATACAGCCTATTCACCCAAGTTTGGTGCAAGCTGTAACTGGGACTTACGTAATTTCTTGACCAGTGATTATATTATCTTGTGTCTTGTGCCATAATTCAAATTGTGAATGAACGGACAGAATATATAAGAAGAAGAAAGAAAATTACTTTATTATTGTTACTTATTATGTAGAAAACGTGAAGTCTATTTGAAATCCAGAGGACTGCACTGTCCTTCATAGTGCAGGTCTAAAAAATCACTAAAGCTCTCATTGTATTTTTGCTTTTGTTGATCTTTCTGCTGATTAAGACAATTAAACATTCATTCATTTCTTTCTTTGTACTGGATCCTTGTGGTATTCACAAGTTTGATACGCCCTAAGGTTTTGTGGCTGCAAGGGCCAGTGAACACTTCAGATATGATTTTTTTTTGTCAACGGCATTGTTTTCTCCAAGGTCCAGGCTGTTTACATTTTTTGAGCGTACTACTGAGCTGACGGCACAGCTGACATTTTCTTTGTCTGAAGCTAAGCACACAGAGATGAGGTGATTAATTCAGTCTTATTCTTTCAATCAAATACTGTGAGGATGAGAGTCATGTTGGTTGTAATGGAGTACTTCTATACCTGAGGAGTGAGATAACAGTTGTATTTGGAAAGGATAACATTTTTTTTTCATATTTTTCACATGTTGTGTAAACATCCACCTGTTTATTGGACTGAAGGTATTTTTGTAAATACGTTATATGCTGAAATTCTCAGTTTTGTAAAAATGCACAAAATTCTTGACTGAGTAATTATCAGAGAGAAAAATATTGGAGATACCATGAGCTGAAAAAGTACAGTTGTATACACTTACCATAAATGTAGATGTGCGAGTGTATTCACTGTTGCAGTCATCACCTATGGGTTATCCCTGCTGTGGTAGCCCTCGGCTGGCCTGAATACCAGAGTCAATGTTTTCTGCGTCAGCTGCTGTCGCTCGACTGACTGACATCATGTCATTAGTGGTAGGCAAGGCAGCTGACACCATTACATCAGTTTTTCTTGCCCTAACCAGTCAAGAGCCCCAGGAAATATGGTAAGGGTGACCTGGTGGCAAAAAGCCACCATAAGAAGCTTATGTCTCCCTAAGAAAAGAGGATACAAGGGGGAAGAAGGGAGGGAAACCAGGACTGCAACAGTGAATATACTCGAACATCTACATTTATGGTAAGTGTACACAACTGCACTATGTTCTTCTTGTTTCATTGTTGCAGTCATCAATTGTGGGAGGATTCCCAAAGCTGAGGAAAGGGGTGGTAGGATTAGTAATAGACCTAGGCCTGGGTCAGCATGCCCTGCAGAACTGCAGTGACAAACCCTGCCCTAGTATTAGAGAAAAGAGGTAGTTGATAATGCTTAGTAAAGGTATGGACAGAAGTCCAGGTGGCAGCTTCCAAGATGTCCCTGGTGGGGACTCCTCTCAGGAATGCTGTGGAAGTGGAGGCTGCCCTAGTGGAATGGGTATGAATAGACTTAGGGGGTGGTTTCCCATGAAATCTGTAGCAGAAATGGATGCAGTATGATATCCCTTTGGAGGTGGTTTGCTTGGAAATGGGCTTCCCATCTGCACCTGGGGCAAAGCTGACCAGCAGTTGGTCTGCTTTCCTCAAGGCTTTAGTATGGTCTAGGTAGCATCTGAGCTGTCTGTGCACATCTAATGAGTGCATAATTCTTTCCTCCTTGTTTTGAGGGTTAGGGAAGAAGGTGGGTAGATGTATGGCCTGGTTGAGAGTAACATTAATTACCACCTTGGGCATAAAGGAGGGGTTGGTCCTCAGGGAGATCCTGTCTGCATGGAAAATGATGAAGGGCTCAATGGCCATCAATGCCTGAAGTTCTGAAGCCCTTCTGGCTGAGGTGATGGCTAGCAGGAAAGCAGTCTTCCAGGAGAGGTATTTTAGTTCTGCTGAAGCTGGTTCCAAGGGTGGCAAGGTTAGTTTTTCCAAAACACAATTCAGGTCCCAGGCTGGCGTGGGTGGCCTTCTGGGAGGTCTGATATTAGAAGCCCCTCTGAGGAACTGTTTAATCAAAGGATATGAAAACAGGGGCGGATCTGTATTGAAATGAGCTGAAATGGCTGAGGCGTGGATTTTTATAGAAGAGAAGGAGAGGCCACTATTTAGTGACTCCGATAGTCCAGGATAAGAGGGATGGAGGGGTGTGAGGAACTACCCCCTCTGGACTGGTTCAATGAGCAGAATCTTTTTCATTTTCCTGCGTAAGATTTTCTGGTGCTGGGCCTTCTGGCCTCTGTGATAATGTCTAGGACCTGCTTGCTTAACAGGGGCCCCTTATTGGCTTTTAGAGTATAAGCCATGCTTGTCAGTTTGACAGTCTGCAAGTCCGGGTGCAGCCCCCTCCCCCCCCCCCCCACCTGAGTCAAGAGGTCTGAGATGAGGGGAAGCTGTCTGGGAGGCTGTGATGTCAGGCTGTACAGTAAGGGATACCAATGCTGCCTGGGCCAATCTGGAGCAATGAGGATGGCATTTGGCCTCTCTTCCCTTATCTTGATCAGTACCTTGGGAATAAGAGGCAGAGGAGGGAATGCGTACACAAAGAGGGAGTTCTAGGAGAAGGTCAAGGCATCCACCTAACACGCTAGGCGGTGATACTCCCTGGTACAGAATTTTCCAACTGGTGGTTGAGGTCCGAAGCAAAGAGATCCAACTCTGGAGTTCCCCACTCCTGAGTGACTTGTAAAAAGATTTTTCTGTGGAGCTGCCATTCGTGGGGGTCCAGCAAGTTTTCTGCGTAAGTGGTCTGCCAAGGAGTTGTTGATCCCTGGTAGGTATTGGGCTATTAGGTACAATCCCATGGAGGAGGTTGTCAGCCAGAGGTTCATGGCTAGCCTGCACAGAGGGTAAGATTGGGTCCCTCCCTGTTTGTTGATGTACCACATTACAGTGGTGTTGTCTGTTTTGATAAGGAGGTCCCCTGGCCTGAGATGGGATTTGAAAGATATCAGAGCCTTTTGTACCATCATTTCCTTCCGGCTGATGTGTAAGGGAAGGTGCTGGGCATCCCAAAGGCCTTGGATGCACTTTCCTGCTAGGTGAGCACCCCAAGCAATGTCTGAGGCATTGGTGGTGATGGCCTGGCCGGTAAGGCAGAGGATGAAGGGGAGACCCTTGTTCTTGGCACAGGCCCTTGCCCACCAGAGAAACTCAGCCCTTATACAGGGGATCAGAGGGAGAGAGGTCCCTAGAGGCTGAGTGTGCTGACACCAAAAGATCTTTAGATACCACTGAAGTATCCTCATGAGATGCCTGGCCAGAGGAATTAGAAGAATGCAAGATGTCATGTACTCCAAGGCTTGCAGGACCTTCCTCGCTGTGAGGTGACTTCTGGAAGCCAGCTGGGTAAAGCAGAGTGGCAGGAAGCTCTGCTTTTCTGGTGATAGAAAGGCCTTGTGGGATGCAGTGCTCCCAGGAAAATTATCCTCCTGGAGGGAGTCTGCTTTGATTTCTTTTTGTTGATGGTGAACCCTAAGGCGGTTAGGATGGTTTTGACAAAGAGGAGGTCCTGCAGCAGCTTTTCATTGCATTCTGCCTGAATGAGGTAGTTGTCCAGATAAGGGTAAATCTGAACATTTCTCTGTCTGAAAAATGCTATGGCCGAGGCTAAGCATTTGGCGAATACCCTGGGAGCAGTAGATAAGCCAAAGTGTAGTGCAGAGAACTGAAAGTATTGTGAGCCTGCCCTGAAGCGCAGGAATTTCATGCAGGATTCCCTTATGGGAATGTGGAGGTAGGCATCCTTTAGGTCTAAGGTCACTAACCAGGCATGTTTTGTCAGCATAGGCAGCAGTTGCTGCAAAGTTAGCATTTTGAATTTGGGAACCACCAGGGAGGTGTTCAGAATGGATAGATCCAGGATGGGGTGCCAGGTGCCCTCTTTTCTGGGAACAAGGAATAGTCTGGAATAAAAGCCTTTGCCTGTTTGGTCTGAGGAAACAGGTTCTACTGCCCCCCAGGGATATGAGAGTTTGGACTTGTTTCAATGCCTCTGCCCACTGATTTGGAGGTAAGTCTGGGTACCCTCTTAGAATTGGGAATTCGTTGAAAGATAATTTGTATCCTGAAAAATTATCTTTAAGACCCATTGATCTCTGGTTACAAAAAAACAATTTTTTTTGTAGAGGGAGAGCCTTCCTCCTAGCATTTGGTGATTGAAAGAAGGGCAGAGGGGGGAAGAGGGAGTCATTGAGAGGTTTTGCCATAGAAGAATGGCTTAGAACTCCCTGCCTTTGTGGTGGAGGAGGTCCACTGTTTGGTTCTCTGCTGAGCCTGGGATAAAGCCCTGGGTGGTCTGTCCCTGCGGGGCTTACCTTGCCCCTGTCTACTAGGTGCAGGAAAGGAACAGTGCTTAGAGGGGAAATTCCTGCTGACCCTGGGAGGTTGGACTGGAAAGAAATCTTTTACTGTTTGCATAGATTTTTCTCTGTCTTCCATCTTTTTAAGCACTTTGTCTGCTTTTATTCCAAACAAACAGTCCTTATCCAAGTGTGCATCAATTAATTTAGACTTGACATGATCAGGGAGAGGTTGTTCCTTCAACCATTCATGTTTCCTAATGACAGATCCTGACACTGCTGCCCTGCTTGAGGCTTCTAGTGCGTCATATCCACAGTGCAATGAGTGTTTGGCTACTTGACAAGTAGAGTGCAGTAAATCTGCTAAGTCTTTTGAATTGTCACAGTCAGGAAAGGAAGAAATCTTTAGTTTTAATAGTTCCAAAGTGTGTTGTTGATATTTTTAACATATGGAACTGACAGTTGAGTGCTCCGATAGCTAAGGTTGCAGAGGTGTATACATTTTTACTCCATATGTCCAGAGCTCTGGATTCCTTATCAGAACAGATAGGATTCTTTGAGAACTAACTTTAGCTCCTTTTGGTCCCTTTGTAATGACCTCTGGGTCTGCAGCAGGATTTCTGTACAGGTATTTGTGAGAATCTGGTACTCTGTAATACCTCATTTTATAGAAAAACAAACAGCAAAGCTTTCGGGTGCAACCCTTTCTCAATGCTAATACAAACTCTAAAGACAGGTGAGTTTAAATACAAATCAGTGTGTCACATGACATGCAGCCCAAAGTCATATGACCAACATAAAATCAAATACATAAAAATATCATATACATAAAAAACATATTAAAAACATAATAAACAAAACTCAAACTAGCAGTGTAACTTAGTTTGTTGAAATTTTATAAGAATAGGTTTTAATGTAACCATGGAATTTAACCCTGGTGAACGATCCGCAGCAAATCTAAGTATCCATTCATATTCCTTATTCTCAATTAAATTATTAATGTCCCCACCTCTTATATTAGTATGCACATTATCTATAACTCTAAATCTAAACCTGTGATTAGAACCACAAGCACTTATGTGTTTATATAGAGCATTTTTATCATTCATTCTCCTGATCTCCGATTTATGGATGATATGATGGAAGATTTTCTGAACAGTGGATATGATTTTGATTTCCTTTCAAACCTAAAGGAAAAGACTATTGTTGACAGAGGGACAAAATTTAAACCTACTTTTTTATTGGACCTTGAGTCCAATTCTATCCTGAGAAGTGTAAAAGAAAAAGACACTTCGGTTAGATATGTTACCACATATAATGTTAGGACACGGTTAAGAAAGTGATAAAAAAGAATTGGGTTATTCTGATGTCATCAGATGATGTCAGAGCTGTCTTAGATGATAGTCCGCACTTTTCATATAGGAATATGAAAACCTTAAAAAATAAATTATGCTACAAGGATTTTAATAGCATTTCTAAATCACATATTAATTCAAAGTTAGGTACATTTTGCTGTATGAATTGTTCTTGTTGTCCTGATATTTTTAATGTTGATAGTAACGTGTTCATACATCCTTCAACAGGTAAAATTTACAAATTTAATTTGACAGCAACGTGCATTACCAGCAACGTTGTATATTTAGCAACTTGTGTGTTATGTCCAGCATTCTATGTGGGAAAAACGTCAAGGAAGCTTAAAGAACGTATTACTGAACATAAATTGGAGATCAGGAGAATGAATGATAAAAATGCTCTATATAAACACATAAGTGCTTGTGGTTCTAATCACAGGTTTAGATTTAGAGTTATAGATAATGTACATACTAATATAAGAGGTGGGGACAGTAATAATTTAATTGAGAATAAGGAATATGAATGGATGCTTAGATTTGCTGCGGATCGTTCACCAGGGTTAAATTCCATGGTTACATTAAAACCTATTCTTATAAAATTTCAACAAACTAAGTTACACTGCTAGTTTGAGTTTTGTTTATTATGTTTTTAATATGTTTTTTATGTATATGATTTTTTTATGTATTTGATTTTATGTTGGTCATATGACTTTGGGCTGCATGTCATGTGACACTCTGATTTGTATTTAAACTCACCTGTCTTTAGAGTTTGTATTAGCATTGAGAAAGGGTTACACCCAAAAGCTTTGCTGTTTGTTTTTCTATAAAACGTGGTTTTCTCTACAACTGTGTCGATATTTATTAATTTGTTGCAGCCTTTTTACTTCTACTCTGTAATACCTGTCAGGTTTAGTGGGAGCAGGTGGGAGGATGTCAGGGGCTAATCTGGATTCATGGAACACATCATCCACCACTTCTAAAATAGGGGGGGATGGCCGGAGGTCTGTGCTGGGGCAGGTCTAGAAACTCTCTTAGTCTTTTCTTAGACTGAGGGAAGTTCTGAGATTCCCAGTGGAAATGTTCCCTGAGGGTGTGAAGGGTTCCTCCAAAGGAAAGGTCTTATGGTGGGGAGGCAGAAGGAATGGATTCTCTGCATCTGAGTCTTCATAAGCAGTAAGAGACTGCTGTTCCTCTCAAAAACTGAATAATCAGATTTCTCAGAATCCTGCTCTGACAGTATTTCAGGAGAAGGGAGCCTTTTCCTTTTAGAAGATGTGGCCTGACTACCCCTGATAAGGGAGATAAGATCCTCCGGCATCTTGAGCATTTGGGCTTGGGGAGGTGGAATGGCCTGGCTTCTAGGCCTAAGAGTATCCATCGGTCTGAGAGAAATGGTAGTTGGTTGACAGGACATAATTTTTTACATAGAATCCATAGTGCGAGAGGCCACCTCGGAAGCTGGTGCTTGCATCGTGGCTCCAGACCCAACCGAGGCAGAGAAAACCAAAGGCTCGAAAGTCGAGGAAGATTTCTGTGGCATACCAGACTCTGAAAGGGTCTCGGTAGAGGCTTGCATAGATATCGTATCGGGCATCAAGGGGCTGTGAAAGCCCCTCAATGAATTCCAGAGAATTGACTACCTGCTTACTGGTAGTGTCGTCGGAAGGGTTGGCCTTGTGTGGTCTGTCTCTATCTTTATCTCTATGTTTTTTTGGAAAGTCTATGGATTGCTGGCTGACAGACACCATTTCAGAATGCGAAGATGGAAGATGAAAATATCTATCTACAATAAGAGCTCTGTGACAAATGGTTCTCATGTTAAAGAGGGCACAGAACCGGCAACGGGGACATCGTGGTCTGGGCCTAAACAAGTGATGCAGTATGAATGGAACTCTCAGTGTGGGATCTGCTTTCCACAGGTGAGACAATTAACTTTTTCGGGCATCAGTTAGTGCAAGAAAAAAGGATCCCCAACGGGGGACTTAACTTTAGATGTTTTCAGCTGAAAGATCGAGCTCTGGTACTGATCGAGCAGCACACTTGTGAATTGCTTCTGCTACAGGCTCCATGGCAAGAAAGATTTGCGTAATGGCGTCGGGTGCCTTGCTTTATAGCACTGACGACCTGACGTCAGTCAAGTGACAGCAGCAGACGCAGAAAAACACTGACTCTGGTATTCGGGCTGGTTGAGGGCTACCACAGCAGGGATAACCCACAGGTGATGACTACAACTGAAACACGAAGAACATCTAGATTTCATCAGTGTAATGACTGCTTGAGAAGAAGCATCTCTCAGTTTGGTGACTTCAGGAAAATGAATAATAGTAAAAACAGAAGGGATACCAATTGCCCTTGAAATGCCAGCTGCTACTTTACTCCATGGTCTATCTAGGATTTTATAAGGTTTCATACAATATTTATAGTGTTGCACTTCTGACAATTGTTTTATATCTGGCAGTTTTTTATGAAGGGGCAAGTACAGCAATTACTTTTGAGAGGAAACGTGGATTGGTTATCAGGGACATCTGATCACTGTAAAATACTAGATATAATTCCTTATACATGAGGGCCTGTAGCTCTAACATTATTTGAGCAGAGATGATGACAACTTTGAAGCAGATTTTCCAAGACACAATCTTCAAGGCTCTGTTTCGTCAGCTCAAATGGTGGAGAAGCAATCCTGCGAATCATTAAGTTTTTAATCGCCCCTAAAAAAAAAATATGCAGCAGGTCTTTAAGGAACTATTTGACCAGCCATAGCTAGTCCACATCCCTGCTCCTGAATAGGTAATGATGGGCAAACCTAGGTGACCCATACATCCTGATTACATAACTGAGATCCAACCCATATAGGTGTCTAATGTAGGTTAGCAAGCTGCTGAACAGTGGTAAAGGTATTAATCTACTCAAATGAAGAATTACTTGGCAGCAGTAACTTCCCAACTGGGAGCATTCCTGGCAGCAAGCCTGAGTCACTTCTGAAATATTTGACAGAATGTCAGAAAGGGTCAAATTATCTACACTGGAAACCAAGTTATAAGGTGTCTGATGTTGCCCCTATATGAAGGATATCTTAGCTAGGATCAGGACAGTTTCCTATGCCAACAGGGATCTCTTGGCCTCAAATCTCTTCCTTCTTGGTGTCCTAGAAGCAATGATAATTAGTTTTGGTCTTTCTTCCCTGGACTCTGTGAATGAAGGTGGGATCAGCAGGAGTGGCACAAAGGTGCACAAAACCGGAACTCCCATGTGAAAGAATATGTCCAGAGTAACCTTCTCTTTACAGTGCTGCACCAAGGGAAATGGTAAGGACCACATTCTCTTGCATGGCATACTGGATGGTCTCTGGAGTTTTTCATTCCTGGAAGACCAGAACCAGATACAGCTTCTAAACCTGCAATGAACAGCAGCAAAAAGTCCACCAGCCTGTTCATTTCTCCTGGGATATGAACTGCCGGCAGAGTGATACTCCAGTTTATGGCTAACTGCCAGATACGCAGCGCCTCCCTAGGAAGGTGTAATGACTGTGCTGCTTGTTCAGATACTCCTCCATAATAGACTAGTTGTTTGGAAAAATAAGAAGGGATTCAAAAATGAGCTTCATCTGTAAGGTCTTCAGGACCAGGAAACCTCCTCAAAACTCCAACTAGCTGATTTGGAATTCCCCTCTCTTCCCTTCTTGAGGGGGAGGTCTGAGTCTTGAAATAAGGAGAGATGATTTGCACTCCTAACTCTTTCACCAAAGCATTTCTTCCTAAAGGTGAACCCGTGGCAGAGTCCCACCAAGAGACCAATCAAGGATGTGGAGACAGGGGTCTAAGAGCAGAAGATACATTAGTGAGTAGCAACTCTGAAACTAAAATGTTCAAGTGTACTGTAACACCTGCACATTAAGGCATGCAAATGTCACTATGAAGATTGTGACAGCCATCAAGTGCAGGAGCCACAGAAGGGTCAGACCCTTGTAACAGTTTCAAACACGCTACTAAAGTCATGACTATCTGAGTCCCTTCTAATGGTAGGAAGGATGTTCACTTAAATCCAATGTCTGTGACTGTGAAACCTATCTCCTGGTATGGGGCATCAGAGAAGGCACCTATTTATGGTCACTGCCAACAGAACTCAAACAAGGGATACTCTCAAAAACCTCTGGAGAAATCTACCAAGAGCCAGTCATCCAGCAAAAGGAACACATTAATACACTTCACCTACAAGGCTTTGGTCACCATGGCCAGCACCGTAGTAAATATTAAGAGAGATGAGGACAACTGATGCTTGCCTAGAGCAAACCAGAGGAGCACTCTGTGTAGACTCCAACAACAATCTGACAAAAAGTGTCCACTGTGTCCAAGAATATAATCAAGGTAAGGTGTGGTAGCAGGGGAATGGCCACCTGGAGAGTCATCATCCAAAAGAGAAGTACTGAATGTAGTCACAGCAATGAGTCCCAAAATAAAATACTAACCATACATCCCTTTTTAAGACTTAAAGAGGTAGTAGAAATCTTACTGATCCTGTAATAAATGAGGATATTTTTTATGGTCCATTTCACCACTAGAATCTTGGCATGCATTGAGAGGTCTACTGAGCTAGTTTAGTCCTTAATGGAGATCTTTCAGGGAAATAACTTAAGAGCTATCAGACGTGGCCAAGTGTGACCACATCTAGGGCTTACCGGCAAACAGTAATGGCTATCCAACTGGGTAAAATTTAGAACCAATTCCCTCCATAGCTTAAAATGTAGTCAGGACTTCTGTGGAAGGGCCAGTTCAGGTATTATCTTTGGTGACTTAGCCTGCACAAGTGGAGGCAAGACCGTAACACTTGAGATCTTTCCTTGAATACTGAGGTGGCTTCTTTTTTGCAGTGGCATGCCTGGCTATAGGTTCATAGGTAGGTACTAGGCTATTGGCCCTAGGGCCTATATAAGCCTAGCCAAAGGTACCCTGGCTTTTGCCACCCAAGAAAATTATTTTCCTGTGCCACTGTCGAGGGAGGAAGAGGAGAAATTTGCTTAGGGATGATAAAGTTCTTTAGAGTGGGGAGGCCCTGTTTCCTTCTTAAGAGGCTATCTTCCAGGTCTTGACGGTTTGGTCTATAAATATTTTGACCTTAACCTGGACATCCAGAATGCTGCTTCAGAAGGAGGTCAAGCTCTACTATATCAGTCTGTGAAACCATATTCTTAAGCCAAGCCTGTTGAACTTTACATGGGATAAACACAATTAAAATTATTGTAGGACATATGAAAGTCCACCTCGTTCTTCTTCTAGAACTAGAATTAAGGAAAGTTCAAGAAGATTTCACAAGGATGATCCACCTGTGAATATTGGGCTATGAACCACATGAGAGTTCTTGTTCAGGTGCTCTAACCACCAAAGAGGGAAAGAGTTACGCTCTCTTGCCACACCTGTCCAGAATTCTGGAATCTGTCTGATGGCAGGGTAACAAAATATAATGGTCTTTGAGACCTCATTTGACCAATAAGATCACAAGGGAATTAAATAAGCAATGCCTGTGGGAGACTGAGGGACTTACTCCATTCACCCAGGGAATTAGAAAGTGAATTTGTATTTCAAGGTGATGGAAAAACAGGGACAAGGTACTTTTAGATTGCAGGATAGCATCATGGAAAATTAATTATCTCCGTGAATGGGATGTCATAGGGCTATTCAATCTTCTTCATTAGATAAACATCAATGATCTTCTCAAGGAAAGGGATGGATGTACAAGTATCAAGGTCTGGGCAAATGAAGGCTCATTTACAGGACAGAGGAGGAGGAAGAAGAGGATTCATTGTTCTTTTTAGCCTCAAAAGCAATGGCATCTTAATCATTAGACTCTGCATACAAGCAGGGAAAGGAGGGAGTCATGCCCCTTGCCCCATCAGTTCCCCGTATCAAATCAAATAGTCTTGCACAAGTGCACTCGTGACAGCATCGTACTGGGTATTGGGTAAAAAGGCTATAGCAAATGAGATTCAGTCTTGAAGGCCAACATGCAGGGAAGGCAGGCCTATGCCAAGCCTGGTGCAAGCATGCTGTCATAGTTCCCACACATGCAGCTCAGGCTTCTTCCAAACAGAAAATACACGGTTGATGGTTAGGCCTTGAGTCATGATCCCTGAGGCAAGATGACTCAGTGGTCTGCCTTTAACCTTGGACAGTAAACTAGTCTTAAGTATCACTTATCCATGACTTGATGACTGTAAAGCCTACCTTCGGGATAACACAGCCTTAAGCTCAGGCTGAACAAGTGGTGCTGCGTAGTGTCTACAACTCAGAAACAACCTCAGAACGACATCAAAAGCATGCCTCCCCTGAGTTATTTGTTATTCACTGAAGTAGACACACACCATGACCTTAAGCTCTTGCATGTCAATAACAAGCTTAGCATCAGTGGGATCCAGAAGGCTACAAAAATGTACTTACCATCAAGTAGGTAAGGCTTTGGCCTGCCCTTACAGCTACGGCCTTTGGCATGATGTTCTGACCAAAGTTTGAGGCTACAATGTGTTGCGCTCTCTACCAATTCCCACACCAGAAACACTCAATCACTGTGATCTTCTCCTGGCAAAAATGTAGGCCAGGATTGCCATATTTCTTTGAGATCTACAAGCAGCAGGACTGAATCAGAGCCATTTATGGCAGTGCTTCATGTGGTGCTCCTCCTCCTCAGGACAGTAAATGCTGTACAAATGCAGGTTTTACCAAGTAATTTGGTGGCCACAGGTAGATTTTGTGGATCTGTATTTTGGCCACAGGCATGGGAACATTTCATAGTTATGAGTCAGTAGTGAGATCAGAACATTACCAGTGGCAGAAAAGAAGTGGTGGGCTCGGGTCCTAGCCCTAGGCCTTCTTAAATTAAGTTGTTAGTGAATGAATCACAGTCTACCTGCACTCAATATGAGTGCCCCTAGTGTGGGATCATCTAAACAAAATGTCTAATTGTAGCTGGTGGGGAAGATGAACTCATCTGAAGAGCTGTATTACAACAATGGATATACTTAGGCTGCACATACTTCTTAGCTTTTCATTTCATGGATCAGGGACAGAGGCCTACAACCCATGATATTTTGTTTGTAAAGTTTTTAGAAGAAGCATGTCTGTAATAAAATGCCTTCTCATAAGCATAAGAAGTCTAAGTGAAATATCTGACATTATTTACGGACTGCAGTCATTACCCCATTGTCACAAACTGTTATTTTACAAGGATTATTCCTGAGACAAAATCTGAGGTAGTTGAGTGGTGTGAACCTAGAGCTGTTATGGCCTTTATTTCCCTGATACTCACTTTTACCATGATACTGCTAAAAGTTTACTGTTGCTAAGGCAAGTTCAGATGCTGCATTGTCAGTCTTGATGTATTCATGCTAGGAAGTTTTCATATAGTAACCATAGTCTTATTATTCCTCTGAGATGTACACTTGTAATCCCTCACAATTCTTACTTCCCGAGCATCCAAGTGCTCCTGATTATGCGGAACGCTCTGCATTTATGATGAGCGAAGCCACTGTTCCTCTGTTCTGCACTGAACAGCTGTGGCTCCACTACAAGGATTTTGATTGGTTTGTGTACTGCAATTACTGCCAATCGGCATTGCGATATACAAACCAATACATAGCTCTGATGCCCTTCTGCATTACACAGCGTTGGCTGTGCTCCACAGTTTGTGATTGGCTCATAGACCACATTTACAGCCAATTGCAAATGTGTTGTACAAGCCAATCAAGTAGAGAGTCTCAGGAGGATGGGAGCCTATGAGAGCTCCCCAGTACTAGCCAATCACATTCCGGGAAGCCTTTTTGTGCCAAAATAATGGCTTGAAAAAGGCTTCCAGGAATCAGAAATTTTAGTTTTTAGGTCCAATATCTAGGAGGGAAGACCGGGAAGGAGCCGACTGAAGACATTGGACGAACAAAGGTGCGGGCAGTGGTTTGAAGACATCGGGATTCGGAAGCAGCTAGAACAGAAGGCTGAAGTTTTATTTTCCTTCTAGACTACCAGGATCATCATAGTTTGTGCTGCGGCCACCGTGGTGGATTATTTGTGCTGCTGGAGACTTTGGCTAACTACATATTGAGCTGGTGCTGTTTACCTAGGCAAATGTAAGTGTTTTAGCTGCAATGGCAAGTGTTTTCTTTGAGAACTGATATGCTAGCACAGATCCTGTTATTTTAGCAAACTTCCAAGGTTATAAGAGCAATGTTTAGTGTCTGTAAATTTGTGCTGCTTGTTTCTAGTATGTTTCTGAAGTCTGCCAGAAACTGAGCCAACAGTATGCCAGCACAGATGCTGTTATAAACTTAAAAAGTTGCTAGAATGACAGGAATATTTAAAGTTTCTCTGTTTTTGTACTGCTTGTCCCTCTAGGATTCTGAAGTCTGAAAGTAATTGAGCAATTGTGTGCCAACACAGATCCTGTTATTCTAGCAATATAGTTTATAAGAGCAATATTTAAAGTGTCTGTCTTTGTACTGCTTGTCCCCTATTATGCTGGGCTTTGTCCAGATTTTCTGCACTAAGAAGTTAATAGGTATGTTAAGATGGATGTCAAAAGTGAGTTATTTATAGTGAGATGTTTTAAAGTATCTGGTTTTGTTTTTTGGTAGAACTTTAAGAATGTAACTTGATCTTGCATTCTTTGGTCGTAACTGCAAAGCCACAGCAGTATACAATAAGGCTACATCTGATGTATGACAGGATGCTGTTTAACTTGGTCTAACTAAAATTTGTGTGACATGTAATATGACTGTTTAGAAAATGTAGTAATTATGATATTTATTTTTGTAAAGTGCTGTTTCATTTACTTATGGTGTGGTTATGGTATTACAGATTATCAAATAAAGGCTTTGGATCTGAGAAGTGTGTTTTATTGAATTTTACGGATGTTCTACCATGCTCCATGGCAATGGCACGTTTCGCGCAGTGCGAAAATAGGGTGTTCCACATTTTGACCATTTATCACACATTGTTAGGGTATGTGTTCCACATTGGCCTCTTAACAGGTTGAGACCTATGCTTACTTCATCTAAACATTTCTATAATTATCTTCAATGTTTACTTACCATTGTGGTAACAGAAAATATGTTTACTGATTAAGGAAAATTGGGTGAGCATTAATGACCATAACACCGTAGTTTATGCTAAAGTAGCAAAAATCTAAACTTTTCACTGACTATTAGAATATTTCTGCAGGATAATGTCCTTTAGCATACCAGGCTGGGAATTATGTCGACCTGGACCAGCCAATGAAACTGTCTGAAAGCATGACTGTGTCTGGGGGTTAACACACAACTCCCAGGTCAGTTACACATACACAGACTTTATAACTTGTCCCTTTTACACCACAACTGCAAAAAATGCATTGAAGAACCACAATAAATTCAATGTAAAAGAATAGTTCTCAGTAAATAGCACTGTTTCCTAACTATCATTATAGTATGAAACAAACCTTAATTTAGTTTCTTCTCCCACTCACCACCTTACTCCTGCATGCTAACCTTAACCCTTCCCCTAATCCCAACCTTACATATAACTGTACAAAAAAACTTTCCCTAACAATACATTTTATACACATTTTCATTACAGACATAGCAAAGCACACCCACAACACTTAAAAATAATCCCATTACCTAGCTTTTATTCTAACAGTAACCTGCAAGTGCGCGCACATGCATGTACACACACACACACACACACACACACACACACACACACACACACACACACACACACACACACACACACACACACACATATACACACACTTATCATTGGTGAAAGCTCATCAGACACAATAAATGAACATTCAGCATTTTTCCTTTTGGTAACCCCCTGCAATTGACATAGAGTGTGTTTGGTAAAAAGAGATAGCAGTACACTCTATCAAGAAAACGATCATTTGACTGAGTTAACTGTTATCATATCTAAAGCTCCATCTAGCTATAACATATATTGATATATATATATATATATATATATATATATATATATATATATATACAATATAGTTTCCTTCAACTACTGCAAATGTGGAAGTTGTGGTGTTGAGGTAGTCTGGGAGAAGGATTCCACAGATATGCCTGAAGATATAGTTACCTTCTCCAAGGGGGACTTGCAAAATCAAGAGGAGAGACAGTTGTAACCATAACCAGAAGGTGAATTCACCTATGGAGTACCAGGACTTTTCCTGTGGATTTAGCACAAGTCTAAATTGTGGATGTACTTAGAGGTTATAGCTTGCTTATTCTGCACTGCAGTATCAAGAAACCAGACTAAATGGACTGTTTTTAAAGAATTTAAAGATTTAACTTAGTTGTGAATAATCTGAATTGTATACCTTTTTAAGTAGAAAATAACTGGGTTGACATACTTGCACTGCAAATAATCTGCCCTTAAACCACAACATGTCTCAAGTGGACAATAAACATGCTGCACTAGCAGTTTTTTTTGGGCATCACATGGTTAATATATGCCAAACTTACACTGTTTTTGTCCCTGCCTCGTTGATACATGCATAACATTTTAAGTAAATTACCACATATGGAGTGCTGAACAAAGTCAAAGTATTTGTTTTGTTTGCCACACCCAAAGCAGAGAACCAGAAACAGCCCTGAATCTAATGGTGAAGTGAGTGAAATAATTGAACCATGGTTTAAAGAGTTGTATGTTAAGTGGTGATAAAATGTTTTAGCACAGTAATGTGAAATTGTTGAAAGATTACTTACCAAAGCTGTGCATTGTGAAGTACTAAACTGCAGAAAGAATTCAAGTGGACAATCTTGTTGTAGTATGAAACATGTGCTCCACAATATAGGTGAAATAAGTTGCAGAAGCTGGGTACATTGAAGTAGTGAATATTGCACGGTTGTGACGCATTTTAAAATTGTATAAAGAAGCATTAATTAACTTCCAAAGAAAAGGTTAAGCCAGTGACTTGGGAAATTAGGAAGTAATGTGGTTCCAAATTACCTACGACTTGAGGAAAGGTGTTGAGAATTCCATAAAAGGAATAAAGGGTCGCTAGTATATGCAAAGTATGAACAAGTGATGTCCTTAAATAAATGGAAGCAGTAAGAGTGTTAAGGAAAAAATTCTGTAGGACAGAGTCTATGTTCAGTAGTAATGGCAGAAAAAGTACGCTGAGCAAAATAGCTATACTGGTTTTCCAGGAAAAGAAGTCAGACATTTTTTTAAGTGTGTGCAATGGAAAATGATGAGTTTGCTGTGTGTTCTACACTGCAGCCCAAACAATATACAAATTACTAATCATTCACAAGCGACATGTTCAATTGTATGGTGCAGTTCAAAAATTCTGATGTAGAGATATAAACTCAGCAACATTTCTACATTGTTTGATTACCCTGTGACTAAAAAGAAAAAGCAACTGGGAAATTGTGTGCATTTAAATTAGCTTTGCATTGAAAAAGGGAACCTGAAGAAATGAGATCCTGGGTAGTAAAAGAATGGGTGAGGAAAAATTGCTGAGTGCAAGGATGGTAGCTTTATGGTGTACAGAGTGGAATCCTAGCATGCTGCTAATTTAGAGGATGGCATGTTGTAGCAGTGAAAAATGTTCCTTTAATGAGGGAGACACCATTTCTTGGATTTTGTGAAGTCTTCTGTGTTCAAAGCTAGTGAAAATCACTGTCTGCTATAAACACTGTTAAATACTTTCTGAAGAGAGCTGTGCTGCTCCAAAATACACAGTTTTGACTGAAAATGTATGCAGCAGAAAATTCTCTGCATTTATAATTCAAGCATGCCGGGAGGCAAACGCAAAAGAAAGTAAAATATAGTGTGTAGAAAGCATTTGGCTGTCTGTACTTTGAGCAGTAGTAAGCAATCTATAGCAAAGTGCACAAAAACATAGAAAAGCAAGTCTCACTAAGTAGTGAACTACTAATACTGGGAAATTATTATACCTACAAAAAATACCCTGTGTCCATATGTGACTTATTAATCTAATGAAAGTGAGTCTTCTGCTACAGACTGGCAAATAATAAAAATTGTGTCCGCGCGTGTGTATGTATGTGTGTGTACGTGCATTTCTTTAAAACTGCTTTAGTAAAACACTGTTGGCATTTTGTGAGACTAAATTTGTGAAACGTACTATTTAAAAAAGTGAAAAGGGATTTAATTGTTGTGTACTACAAGAAAGAAAGAAAACTGTTTTCAAATTATCTTGAATGAAACATAAAAGGAAAGAGAGACAATAAGCAAAATAGTATATATGCTGCTAACAATGAAAGTAAACAGATGTTTAGCTTTACTGAGATACAGTAGCAAATATTCACAAAAGAGAGTGGTATTGGTCAAGTAGATATGGTCACAAAAAGAGCTGTGGTACAGCTAAATGAGAATATCTTGCATTATAGCATTTCTGACTGGCAAACACGAACAGTGTTTTGTAGTCAAGTGTTACAACTGTACAAAATGAAACTTACATTGAGAGTGACAACTATAGCTAAAAGTTGGGAGCAAAATTTGGGTTTTAAATTAGACTGTTATTAAAAAAGCAAAAACTTGCAGAAAAGAAAAGAAAATAATTGTCATTTCAGGAAACCTTGTTACGCAACAAAAGGTTAGCCAATTTGATATAATAAATGAGAGACTCTTGGGAGATTAGCTAATAGTAGGGAAATACTAATGAAGCCAGGGAATGCTGTATCTAAGTAGAGAGAATCAATTACAGAATTTTTACTATGGTAATAAAACGGAATATCCAATTCAAATTGAACAGTCTTTGGGACACAACTGGTGATTAAAATTATTCCATCATACGTCTTGAAACTCACTGCAGTTTTAGTGAAACATTTGCAATCTACAGATATGGTTCCTGACTTGATTCATGCTGTTATTATAGGAAAGGATTTCCCCCACTGTGGAATATGTGGAAAAAGGGAACATCTGTAGACAATGTATGGCAAGTTGGGATACATCTAATAAGACAGATAAAACAGCAGCTTGATGTTCCCATCCAGTACATGAATTGGAGGACAGTGACACCTGTAAAATGATGCAAGAGGAAGAAAAAGGAATTAGCATAGAAGTTACATGGGGGCTAAACTCTGGGCACAGTTACTTCATTTACTCCTTTTATACTCATTTGGCATTAATCTGTTTTTGCTCCACTACAGCAAAAACTACTACTGCCATGTACATGGCCTTTTGTTGAAGCTTTGTGGACAAAATATTTACTACTACAGTGACAAAGCTCCCATGGTGCAAATGGAAATGGAAATCCAGAAGTGTCTGTATAGGATTTATTTACTTATTTAATATTTGAAAACTGCATAGGTGAACTGGCCCAAGGACCCTTTTCAGTCACGACCTGGTCTAGTAAGGCAAGACAATACAACTACACCTACTACAGAATATAGCATTACTTACATACACATTTACACAGGCATTGGCAGTAACTTATTTCTAGATATATCAATGTATTGAATTTTGATTTAGATGAACAGATCAGTTTGAATTTTCAGGTAGGTGCAGTCCATTACTGAAAAAACAAATTACTTTACAGTTCAATTCCAATGAAGTATTTCAGTAAGTACAACAAGCTGAGTTAGTATTAAGTCAGAAGATGGAAAACATAATTGCTCCTTGCCTTACAGGCAAGGGCACCCGCTGGCAGGTGCAAGGGGGTGCACTTGCACCCCCCTGGAACTGGCTGGCCGAGAAATTAATTTTATTTTAATTTATAAAAAAAAAAGCTTTGTCTTTTTTAAAGGCGTTTCTCTTTAAGAATGCCATTTACATCCTGTCAAGCTGCACAGACGCAACAGGTGTTTGCGACCCGTTTTTGTCTTCTGTGCATAAGCGCTGAAACCATAGCACTTTTCAGCTGCAAAGACCGGTTGTAGGACCCAACAGTCATGCGTGCATCGCATGAATTTTAAATATAAATGTGCGCGCAGTGCGCAGGAAGGGAATCACATAATTTCTGCCAAAGAGTCACTCACAGTTTGATACCTTTCGCCAGTTCTGCAACTCTGTGATTTCACACTTAAATGGGGTTTTTACTCCTCCACCGAACTTACTGCAGAATGAAATATTTGAGCAAGCTCTTGGTAACTTTGGGTAAGTCAGCATTATACAGTTTTTCTGTATAAATAAATAACCGGCCTCCTTACTACCAGTAATGTACTAGCAATGCTAGCTTTGGTCGTTTTGTGTGGTAATTACAGTTTTGTCTATGTGACAGGCAATGCGTTTACTGTGTTACCACTATTACTTTGATGAAATAGTTTGTTAAATGGCAAGCAGGTAGAGTCCATGAGTTAATGTGACTAAAATAACCGTATACTAGTGAATTTGTGAACATGGAAGGTAAAGCGGAGGATACTGGGATGCTAAGAAATAAAATGTTTATGAGTGATGGAGCAGCAGATAAACGAATACATTCTAGTGTTCATTGTGTTCTCTTTGTGTTTGGGGTTTTTGGAAGGTGCAGTAGACCATATTACGCTAAATCATTGGTTTACTTTGCGAAACTGTCCCTGAATGTGCATCAGTATTGCGTTTTGTCCGTTATAACATTTTTGATGAAATAATGAGGTTTGCAGTCCCTAAATCCTACCACATATCACACTAGCACTTCTCATTAGTCAAAATGTATCACCAAAAAGTATCTTGTCCTTTTAACTTTATGAGTAAATAGTATCAGGGTTTAAAAGGTGGCCCTGATTTGGGCCTTTGTCTCTGATTCTTGAGGTGAGAGAGCAGGACCCATGGTTGGAGCTGTGTCTGTGTTTATTTTAGTATGAAGGGAGAAAATTTCCTGGGGAGAATAGTGAAGCAATTTAAATCATAACATACTACTGAAATTTTCTGAAGTTTGTGTGCTAATTTGCTTACTGTTAATGTTATGCCTTAATTAACGTTATATTGGTGCGAAATGGATGCATATTCATTTTAAAAGTCTATCAGGTGATTTGTTTGCATTTAAAGACATTTCTTGAGCTTTATCAACGTGTGCACCTATGAGCAGTTGTTATGGTCTTACTTTTTCCCTGTACGTTGGCGTTTTCTTTAAGTGCTTTTATAAAAGAAATGTTTTGAAAACTGTGATTCACGAGCTATTAAATTAATTTAAGGAGTTGTTAATTTGTTTTGTGCTGTGCAGGACATTGTGTATGCTTCTTATATGTTGAAATTGTTCACTTTTTTGTGTTTTGTGATGGGGAAAGTTACTGCACATATGCACTTTAGTTTGTTCTAAATATGTGTGTCACTATTGATGTTAAGAAGTTGAGACTAGATGAAACACAAGAAAATTCTGTAAAATAGTAGAATAGAATTCCAGAACTAGTGAAGCCCTGAAACAAGAGTGTGACATCCTAAAATGATCACACATTGGGCATGTGTTTTGTGAGATCCATAGGTACTGTCCTAGCACTGATCCCCTCCCCACACCTATTGTAAGTGTAAAAATGGCTGTAAAATATCATTCATTTTGTAATGTGTAATTCACTGAGGTGTTTAAGAATTAAAGGCTGTATATTATGTTTTATAGTGCATAATGAGCTTTATAGTGTGGGTTGCATGATAGAATCATGCATGCATTACTGTTAATATTTACATTTGGTAAGCAGCGGAGTGGACTGAATTTTGGAGGACATTATGCCTGCAACTGTTTGCCTTGTATTAAGTATGTGTTCATTATAGTATATTCATGCAGACATGGAATGTGGGGTAATTTCAGAGACTGGTTTCTGTCTCTCTTTTTTTGTAACCAATAATTGCAAACAGCTTATGATGAATTATTAGGATTTGATACTTGCCTGACACTGGGTGCTGTCTAGGCAGTGGAAGAAAGCTTAGGTGTACTTCCTCTCCTTCTCTATAGGGGACTAATCTTAAATCCTTGGCTGTTTTTTTAAAACGAGTCCAGCTTTTGTTTTTTGGTGTGTGTGTGTGTGTGTGGGGGGGGGGGGTAGATAAATGGAACTCCACACAGGTGAGTTCTGTGAAAACGTAAAGTGCAAAAATGAATGCATTTATAATCTTGAAGTAAATTGAACAAAATCAAAGTCAGGTGCCATAAATCGCCACTGTATTTAAAGTCCTTCAGCTCATGTTTTTGACACGGCACAATCATGAACACCAACTACCCTTATTTCATTTGCAGGACTCTCTTCTGTGGATGTCCCACTTCGTAAGTGGGACAAAAGACTAGCAGTATCCAGCCTCCGTGAAGAGATCAAATTACTTCCAGAAGTAATTTCAAGTCTGAACCAAGGGTAACGCTACCAAAACTCTCTTCTGCCAAATTTAGTATAGGACTATTCCAAAAGAAGTCTTTGCTGAGGGAAAATTTTACATCGCTTTCCCATTTCCGCATCTGCTGATGGGTCTCATTTAGCAGACATTGGCATCAAAGTAATTAATTCATGGAACCTATTCTGACAGACTAGTCACTCTTTACAAAAAATATCCTGCTACATCTATATATACTACCAGGGACACTGTTACATTAGAAAAAGGTGAATTGTCATAAGTTTTATGTACTGTTTAATATTTTGGGGATAAAAGGAATTAAGATCTAGTAAAATAACTTTTGGTGGACTACAAAAGGTATCAAATGATGTGACTATTACACTGCTGATTCAGAAGGACCTCCTTTATAGGAAGCTAGTTTGTTACAAAATCAAATTGTCTCTCTAGTGGTAGAAGTTACCAGCTGAAATAAAAGAAAGCATAATGGCACAACAATCATCCGTGATACTGGAATGCATAGGAAAACACCAATTACATTCAATGGCTTTCTTTAATCTAAAATATTTTAAACTTTATTTTTAAGTTGATAGTAAAGTAGGCAATTAGCTGTTGAATTTGAAGGAAAGTAAGCTTTAATTAGGAAACCTGTTCAGGCAGGTTTAATATGTGGTTTGTTGGCATCCCTGAACCATTGGATAACACTAACTCTCCTCACGAGATGGCTCAGGATTTTTTTGAAAGTTTAGATAATAGATCTAAACCAAGACGACATGCTGAATAATGCTGGAGGATAGATTCCTGTAGAGGCTTCCTATACTCTGGAACAAGCTACCTATCTATATCAAACAAAGCTCCTCATTAGCACTCTTCAAGAAAAATCTTGATGACTGGATGGGAAATGGGCAAATCATCTCTGTGGCTCTGCTCGACAGGGGGACAGGAAAATAATTTTCTTGGGTGGTGAAAGCCAGGGCACCTTTGTGGCTAGGCTTGTATAGGCCCTAGGGTTGATAGCCTAGTACTTACCTAAGAACCTAAGTATGTTTATCCTGGTTGTAGAAAGTCAGTGGACTTTGATGGGCTCTCCTCAAACGGGTAGTGTTTGTGACAGATGCTGACACTCGTCTCTGCTCCTACTTCTGTCTGCTGTCATACTAAAAAGTTTAGTAACTCCCTCTGTGACTTAACCTGTTTGGATGTGCTTAAAATATCCTAAACTCTGCGGGTTAACATGCGGTTGTGTATGCCATCATGCTAAACAGCCACAGGAGCAGGGATTGGGGGAGCAGTGTCCCCACCTTGGAATGGATGTTTTGATATTGAGATTCAAACATAGTTGAGAGTTAAAACTAGTTTCCCTTGCATTCTTCCTTACTTTACATACATACAGTTCCATGATCATAAAGTAACACTCAGCAGTGTGTTTTAAGAACTTCTTAATCCTGTAACACAGCCCAGCAGTGGTTATCTGCTCTGACGGCCAGTAAGAATTAATAGTTTGATTCGCTTGGTGTTTTGATATAAACTGAAATACAGAAAAAGAAAACTTGCAGACCAAATGCATTGCTAAGAACTTCCCATTTTGATATACGTTGTCACTTTAGTAGACCAGAGTTTAGGTGGAAGTGTGATTGTTGCAGATTTCTGCCCCATATTCCTACTGAGCTTTTCTCCCCGGGCTTCCACTGAAAGAGATTTTGCACAGTTGGACTATCCCGGTTAACAAATGCCAAATAAATAAAAAGGATTGAAGTTGCTAAATAATAACAGACATTTGAGTTTTAGATGTCATATCCTTTAGAAAAATGCATACTAACACAAATCCTGTTATTCTACTATTATTATGTTCATTAGAGCAATATTTATAATCAGTCCCTATTTATTTTAGGCTTTGTCCAGATTTCTTGCAGTAAGAGGTTGAGATGTTCATGTGTGAGAGTGAAATGCCCTATTTAGCGTTAGCAGGTGGAATTTATTTTCACATACAATTTCAAGGAATTGTGAGCTTCAAGGGAAGAGATGTTTACTGTTCATGCGAAGTCTGCTTAAAATGTGCAACTGTTTTGTTTAGCAAATGGTATCACTGTTGTGGTATAGAATTTCAAAACTGTCTTAGTAGCACAGCAGGTAGCATGCCTGCATCTTGATGTAGAGGGCTGTAGGTTCTACTCCCACCACATGTAGATTTGTATTTTAAGGGGGTGGAGTGCTGCAGTCCTGAGTATGTCCTCCTTTGGATGAGATGCCTAGTAACTATGAACCTGTGTTTCCTCTTGCCACTTATTCCTATTGCAATATACAAGCTTAGCATTTTTTTAAATGTAACATAGGCAAGTTATTGTTTAAGGGCAGTAGGCACTGAATTTGTATATGAAACACTGAAATATAAAGCTGTTTTCTAGCAACAACCTTTCCATTAGTTTCATATCTCTTTAATGTGAAATTATTCAGATGACTTTTACTTCTGCAGAGATTGTGCATATTGACTGATATTGGTAGATTGCAATGATAGACGTTTAAGTGGCCTTTTATGGTTGAAATGTTCTGAATTGGGCAATTTGTCATTATTGGTTCATATGTTTTGTTTCATTGCTTAATGGAAAAAATGTTCAAAACTATAAAACACACTCAAGTGGTGCTGTATTACAAGGGATATAATTCAGTTATTGTATATTATAATTAATACAATCAGGAAGGTGAATCAAAGCAGTTATGCATGGTTCTGAAATGTGTGCAAGGGGCCTATGATTTGAAAACAGTCCAAATGTAAACTTAACCTGCCATTGGCCAGATGCATTTTCTTTGAATGTGGGTTTAAATGCTGTTTCAGTGCATGCAAGTTTCAAAGGTAGGGAAGTTTTAAAGCTAAGTCTGTTTTCATTGTAAGACTATTGCTTTGTTTAAGTTTAGCAAATGTCTATCAGTGTTTGTGCTATAAAACAGGAGGTTACTAAGCTATTGGCCCTGAGGCCCTAAAATTTGAAATAAAAGTTGAAAATTAAAACCATCTGTAATCATTGTAGAAGTAATGCATAAAACAGTATGCACACAGAGTTTTGAACAGTGTTTATGGCAACCGGGGAGAAATAGCCAAGTAATGGGATACTGGAATGGCTCCGTGTGTGTGTTGGGGGGGAGGATTTGAAGGGGGTGGGGTTGGGGGCGGTGCTTTGATGTGGGTGGGGTTGGGGTGGTGCTTCGGGTTTGCACCCCCCTGCAAAAAATCCTGCGGGCTCCGTTGCTTACAGGTGTGCTTTTTAGCCCACATCTCTGAAGTACTTACACACATGCTGTTTTATCAGACATTTTAGTTGCAGTTTTAGGCTAGTGAAGCTGTTCACTTGTCTTACTGACAAGAATACCTGAAAGGCATGGAATTACCAGATAAACCGTGACAGTAAAATCAAATGATTCTGATTCAGACTTTCCAAGAAAATATCAGGTGGGTGGAAATTTTGAGGTGGGCAATATAATGAGCAGCAGGTTTGTGGGCCCTGAATAGCCACTCTCATCATCCACATTATAATCTACCACTCTCCGTGGGAATGCTCACTTTAATAATGCATGCTTCAGGAAAAACAAAAAATAGCCAACCTTTCAAACAATTGCAAAGTTTGTGGCAAACAAAAACTGAAAATGCTTCCATTCTTCTACATTTCATCATAACAAACTTACATTCCAACTCTACCTAGAAAATAATAAATACAGACCTATCACAGACACATACCTCAGAGATTATGTTCTACATCTAAAATGTAGTTTCCTATAACCATCTTAAAATTTCACTAAACTATTAGAAAAATAAATAAATAAATGAAAAACAATACATTTCATGAAGCTTCAAACAATACATGTTCTTGTTCCAACCTGCTAGGAATGATTGCTACAGCTTAAGAAAATGACAATTGAACCAGCTACCTGCTACAACTGCACAAGAGGAGGGTGTAATGGTAATATTTCTCCTTCATGTCCAATTTGCTTGTTTATTTAGTCACTTGCTTGCTTGTTTGTTAAACAGCTTAACTAATTATTATTATTATTACTCTTAATTCACTTAAACGGTTAACAGAAAAACAGGTTTTGCATCAACATACATTTTCTGAACAAGAAGTATGAAACAATATCAGGCATCACGGAGATGTCATGAAGAGAGTTTCTAAACATAAGGTGGATGCTGTAGGCTACATTGTGCTAGGTGCTGTTCAGAGTTCAGTACAATTATCACAGTAACGCAAATGAAGAAAACAAAATTCTGACAAAGGGTTACTAAACAATCATTAATGCATCAGGTGTGGCCTACGTCCTGGTAGGAACTCCCCTAGGTACAAACGGCACTTTGTGCAAGCACGTCACAGCTTAGAAAACATTTGAGGGGTGGGACATGTTTCAAGCTGTGTATTTGTTTCAGTCTTATGGGTAGCTTTCAAAATTGTGTGACTAAGCATTTGTTGGTAGAGTATTAATTTTGTTAGATTTTGCAGAAGATGCATTGCTAGCATTTTTCTGCTACTTTGATTTGTAAAGATAAGGAGTGTTGATAGACATTGATATTTTTCATGAAGGACAGAGGATCAATTGCTACACAGGATACACCCTACACTTCACTGTGTTTTACACTTATGAATCTTTCTCAAAATGTCTGAACGTAGACAAAATATTGTAAAGTATAACAACTGAAAATGTAAATGTCATTTTATGTAGACAGTCGACTTTAGTTGGGCACTTTGTATGACACTGAGATGTTTGTATAGGTTTACAGGTAGGTACTAGGCTATCAGCCCAAGGGCCTAAGTAAGCCTAGCCAACAAGGTTCCCTGGCTTATGCCGCCCAAGAATGTTAATTTCCTGTGCCCCTGTCGAGCAGAGCCACAGAAGTGATCCCCGGGGTGGAATTCCTATTTCCCATCCACTCATCAAGATTTTTCTTGTAGAGTGCTAATGAGGAACTTTGCTTGACATAGATAGGTAGCTTGTTCCAGAGTATAGGAAGTCTCTGGGACAGGAATCTATCCCTCCAGCATGTCCTGTTTATTGTGGTGACAAGGTTTAGGTCCCTAGAGTGTGTAGCTCGGAGGGATTGGGATTTCTTTAGGTGTAGCATGTCCAACAGCTCTGGGTTTAACATACCTTTATATGTTAGGCAGAGATCTCCTCGGAGTAGGCGATATGCTACAGAGTAAAGCTGGAGTTTTTTGAGAAGGTCAGTGTAGGGCATCTGTTTGACGCCAGATCTCCTCGGAGTAGGCGAAATGCTACAGAGTAAAGCTGGAGTTTTTTTGAGAAGGTCAGTGTAGGGCATCTGTTTGATGCTAGTAATCCTCTTTGTGAGGTATTTCTGTGGCCTTTCCGGCTGCTGCAGATGTCTTGTGAGGTACATTCCAAAAGGGGCCTTGTACTCTATAATGGGTCTAATGAGTGCAGAGTAGAGGGGAACAATGACCTCTTTTTCCCTGGATGAGAACCCTTTTGTGATGAGGTGTGCCACATAGAAGGGTTTCCTGACTATTGTGGCGATGTGATTATCAAAGGAGAGACTACTATCCACCTGGGTCCCAAGGTCTCATCCACACATTTGGCGTTAGACTGCCATTTATGTGGAAGTTCACGAGTAAAGAGTTTTTACCAAAGGGGATGACAATGCACTTTTTGGCATTGAGCTTGAGGCCATGCCTCTGAAACCGGGCATCTGTCTCAGTGAGGCCCTTCTGTAGGATGTCCACATCATTTGGGGACTCGATTATGGCTCCTAGTTTATAGTTATCTGTGAACTTCATTAGCCAGAGGCTTTCTGTGTTAGCCTGTACTTCAGAGAAGTAGATACCAAACAGGAGAGGTCCCAGGACTGAACCCTGTGGTACTCCATTTGTCACTGGTTTGAAGTCAGATTTGGAGTCTGCAACTTTTACAATGTGGGTTCTGTCAGTCAGCCAGTTGGCAACCCATCTTGTGATGTAGGGATTTATACCTAGTTTAGTAAGTTTAGCTATAATTCCAGAATGGGGGATGGTGTCGAAAGCCTTGGCGAGGTCAAGATAGGCTGTGTGAACCATCTTACCCTCGTCTATGGCTTTGGTGACTGCCTCAATGAAGCCGATCAGGTTCAGAAGGCATGATCTGCCTTTCACAAACCCGAACTGGGTGGGGTCCAGAGTTTGGAGGTTACCAATGTCTTTGTTTATGAGTTCCATGAGGATACGTTCAATGGCCTGGCAAACGAGGCTATTCAGGCTAATAGGGCGATAGTTCCGAGGATCAGTGGTGGCTCCCCCTTTGTGGAGAGGGATAAAGTACAGTTTTGTACCTACCATAAATGTAGATGTTCGAAGATCCACATTGCTGCAGTCATAACCTGTGGGTAGTCCGCTGTCCTCGGTCGGCCCGAATACCAAAGTGTTAGGCTGGCGTCGGTCATGGTCGCTCAGATCTGACGTCAGTACGCCGTGGTATTAAAGCGCATGACCGACGTCATATCCTCAGTCTTTCTTGCCCCAGATGTCAGAAGGCCCTAAAAAGAAAGGCCATAGCCAAAAACAGAAAATCTCCAAAACCCATGTACAAACAATATTTACAACCCAAACCACACAACCACTCCAAACTACAGAGGGGAAGGAGGGAGGGTAAATTGGACTGCAGCAATGTGGATCTTCGAACATCTACATTTATGGTAGGTACAAAACTGTACTATGTTCTTCATCTCACATTGCTGGAGTCATAACCTGTGGGTAGAATCCCAAAGCAAAGGTAAAGGGAGGTTGGCAAAATCATAAAGCATTGGGAGCTGCTAACATGCCCTGTAAAACTGCAGTGGCAAACCCAGCCCTAGATTTGGAATAAAGAGGGAGATGGTAATGTTTAGAAAAAGTGTGCACTGAACTCCAAGTAGCTGCTTCCAAAATATCTCTAGTAGCTACACCCCTTAAAAAAGCAGTAGAAGTGGCAGCAGCCCTAGTGGAATGAGGTCTGATTCCAGCCGGAATCTCCTTACCATGATGAGAATAACAAAAAGCAATACAATGGCCAATCCACTTAGAAATAGTTTGTTTTGAAACAGGTTTCCCCTGAGAGCCCAAAGCAAAAGAAACAAATAACTGTTGAGACTGTCTGAACCCTTTAGTTCTGCTCAAATAATAACGCAACTGCCTGTGAATATCCAAAGTGTGCAAAATTTTCTCCCCTTTATTTTGGGGATCAGCATAAAATGTAGGCAAATGAAAAGATTGATTCAAGGCCACATTTGAAACCACTTTAGGCATAAAAGTAGGGTTAGTACACAGGGATACCCTATCCTTATGAAAAATCAGGAAGGGTTCAACTGCCATTAGAGCCTGTAATTCAGATACCCTTCTAGCAGACGTAATGGCCAACAAAAAGCAGTCTTCCAAGACAAAAACTTCAACTCAGATGTAGCTGCAGGTTCAAAAGGAGGTAAAGTGAGTTTTTCCAACACAAAACTGAGATCCCAGGAAGGAGTAGGAGCTCTACGCGGGGGTCTTATGTTCTTTGCCCCTCTAAGAAATTGCTTAAACAAAGGATGAGAGAATAATGGTGGGTCACAGTCATAGTGAGCAGAAATGGCTGCAGCATGAACTTTTACAGAGGAGAAAGACAAACCCTTGTCTAATAATTCTGTAAGGTACTGAAGTGAAACACTCAAATTAGGCCCTGAAACATCAAAGCTCTTTGCTTTGCTCCAAAGAAAAATCTCCTCCATTTATCAGCATAAACTTTCCTTGTACTAGGCCTTCTGGCCTCCAAAATGACATTCAAAACTTGTTGAGGAAGCTGCGACCCTCCAGGTTCTAGAACAGAATATGCCAGGCTGTCAGATGCAGGGACTGTATCCTGACATTGAGAAATGATTGCCTGCCTGGGACAAAGGTGTGGAATTGATGGCAAAGGCCAAGGAGGCTCCCGTACTAAACTCCTCAGCAGAGGGTACCAGTGCTGTCGTGGCCAATCTGGAGCTATTAGAATCATGGAGGGCTTGTCCTGTCTGACCTTCAAGAGCACCTTGGGAAGGAGAGGCAGAGGAGGAAAGGCATAGACGTGAAGATTGTTCCAACTGAACGATAGAGCATCCACTTTCCAAGCTTTTGGATGAAACATCTTTGTGCAAAACTTTGGCAACTGGAAATTTAGTGGAGAAGCGAACAGATCTATGTCTGGAGTCTCCCAAATCACTGTCAACTGTCGAAATACATGAGGATCCAACTTCCACTCGTAGGGATCCACCATCTGTCTGCTCAAAACATCCGCTAAGGAGTTCTGTGCTCCTGGCAGAAACCTTGCCTGAAGAGTGAGATGTAAACTGAGAGCAGTCTCCTACAAAATCATAGCTTGCCTGCAAAGAGGGTACGAATGGGTTCCCCCTTGCTTGTTGATGTACCACATGACAGTTGTGTTGTCTGTTTGAATCAACACTTGTCCTGGGTGAAGTAGATCCTTGAAAGCCATCAATGCAAATTGGACTGCTAACATCTCCTTCAAGTTGATATGCAAATGTTGAAGTCTGGCAGGCCACGTGTCTTGAACCCATTTTCCATTGAGGTGTGCTCCCCAAGCCTTGTCTGAGGCATCTGTCGTTAAGATCTGACTCGCCTCTGGTCGGGTCACAGAGAGTCCCTTGTTTAGGTAACATTCCTGAGCCCACCACAAAAATTCCTTTTGAATGCAAGGTATTATCTGAATGACAGTGTCCAAATCGTGGCAGTGTTGAGTCCATACACTTTTGAGATACCATTGTAGCTTCTTCATATGCAGTTTGGCATTGGGAAGCACCAGAATACAAGATGCCATGAACCCCAAGGCTTGAAGGACTGTCCTTGCAGTCAGCCTGGACCGTAGAGACAATTGTTGGAAGTAAAGTGTAAGATTTCTTTGCTTGTCCGGGGTCAAAAAAGCCATCTGAGAGGCTGTATTCAGTCTCACACCCAGAAAGCACATTTCCTGAGAGAGTACTAGACTGGACTTTGTTTCGTTCACAGAATACCCTAGGCACCTTAATACTGCCATAACATACTGTAGATGGTGAAGTAGCTTGTCTTTGTCTTGAGCAAGAATCAGGCAATCGTCCAAATAAGGATAAATTTGTATTCCTCTTAACCTTAAGAAGGCTATCACCGGAGCCAAAACCTTTGCGAACACCCTGGGTGCAGTAGATAAGCCAAAGGGCAATGCAGAGAACTGATAATGTAAAGTCCCAGCCAGCAGGAATCTCCTGCAACTGGGCCTGATAGGAATATGAAGATAAGCCTCTTTGAGATCCAGAGTTACCATCCAGTGATCTTTGCCCAACAGAGGCAGAAGTTGTTGCAAAGTCAACATTTTGAATTTTGGAATGTCCAGATATGTGTTGAGGATAGATAAATCCAGAATTGGCCTCCAAGTGTTTCCTTTCTTTGGTACAAGAAACAGGCGAGAATAAAATCCTAGGCCCACTTCTGACAGAGGGACCTGCTGTATAGCCCCCATTTGAAGAAGTAAAGAAATCTGTTTGTGAGCCTCCACCCTTTGCTGAGGAGGAACGTCTGGCATGCCTTTGAAAGGAGGCAATGTGTGGAAATAAAACTTGTAGCCTCGGTCTATAATGTCCAACACCCATTTGTCTTGGGTGATTAAAAGCCAATTTTGCCTGAAAAGCGCCAGCTTTCCTCCCAGAGGCGCTGCCAGACAGGAAGGATCTGGCAGCTGAAGATGCAGGTCATTGGGTCTGTTTACGAAAGGACTGGCCCCTGCCCTCACCTGTAGATTGTGCAGGGGAACTCCACGTTCTAGGCCTGAAAGAACCCTGAGCTCTGCCCCTACTACGTCTAGATCTGCCCCTAGACTGTAAATCAGAAGAAGGGTAAGCCCATCCCTTAGTAGGCCAATTTCTGCTAAACTTAGGGGGCTGCACCTGCAAAAAATCCTTAACAGTCTGCATAGACTTAGCTTTGTCTTCCATTTTCTTCAAGACTGACTCCACAGGAGAACCAAACAAAACTTCAGACTGAAGAGGAGCATCCAGAATTCGAGCTTTAACATGCTCTGACAAGTTCTGATCCTTAAGCCAGGCGTGCCTTCGAATAACTGATCCAGTGGCAGCCACCCTGGAAGAAGCCTGTAAAGCATCGAAACCGCACTGCAAAGAATGCTTACCCACCTGATCAGAGGCATGAACCAAATCCTGTAATTCCTTACATTCTATGCCCTCTGCCAAAGCATCTACCTTAGATTTTAACTGAGTAAGGAGAAAATTCTGGTATTTCAACATATGAAACTGGCAATTCAAAGCCCTCATTGCTAGAGTGGAAGAGGTATACACTTTTTTACCCCACCTATCCAAAGCTCTAGAATCTTTATCCATAGGAACTGGATTCTTTACAACAGAAGCCCTGACACCCTTAGGTCCCTGGCTAATAGTTTCTGGGTCAGCCCTTGGGCTCTTATACAGATATTTATGAGCCTCTGGCACTGTGTAATACCTATCTGGTTTAATCGGTGCAGGAGGCAAAGAGTCTGGATTAAGGGAAGCCTCAGAGAAAACATCCTGAACAACATCCAAAACAGGAGGTATAGCCAAGGGCCTATGTTGTGGTAAAAACAAAAATTCCCTAAGCCTCTTTCGGGAATCTGAGAAATCCTGACCTTCCCATTTAAAATGCTCCCTCATAGAATGCAGGGTTTCTGAAAAAGAAAAATCCTCTGGAGGAGAAGCAGAAGGACTAGAATCCTCTGCGTCTGAATCAGAATAAGGAGGAAAATCCTGAATGTCTTCAGCCGAAGACTCTGAGTAATCTGAAGAATGTTCCAAACCTTCCACCTCTGGCTCCACCCTAGACCTCTTATCTGGAGGGGGCATAGAACCTCTGATTAAGGAAATCAAATCTTCTGCCATTTTTAGCATGTGTTTTTTAGGTACAGAACCTGCAGAACTAGGACTGACACCAGAGGAAGACAAACCAGGCCTGACCTTGGAAGGTACCTTAGAGACAGAAGGGGAAGGCCTAACCACCTTATGCAAAGAAGGGAGTACAGCAACCTGAGAGGCCCCCTCAGCCTGACCCGACTCCTGAGAGGCCACATCTTGCAAAATTAACGGCTCCCCCTGAGACTCAGCTGAAACCTCGGCTGGATCCACAGATTCCACCGTAGTTTCTAAAGAACCAGCGTCCGGAACGGACGACTCATCCTGCTTGGACTTTAATGATTTTTCCTTGCGCTTCTTAGCGGTAGTGGGCGTCGGAGGATCCAACGGCATATTGTAATTACACCGCTTACCGAAGACAAGCCTAGCGCAATCTAACCTACGTTTAATGGTGCGCTTATTAAATCTAGCACAAAAGCGACACCCGACTACGTCGTGCTCAGGCCCCAAACAAGGAATACAGAGAGTGGCAATCCCTATGAGGTATCTGTTTCCCACAAGAAATACAATTATTCACTTTTTCTGACATCCGGATTTAACTGAGGCAAGAAAAGACAAAAATATTCCCCAACGGGGTACTTAGCCCAACTTGGTTTTCGGTCTGAAACTCAAAATACGAAAATTTCAGAATGCCGAACGGCACTTGCAAACGCTGCCTCTGCTTCGGACCATGCGGCAAGAAAGACTGAGGATATGACGTCGGTCATGCGCTTTAATACCATGGCGTAATGACGTCAGATCTGAGCGACCATGACCGACGCCAGCCTAACACTTTGGTATTCGGGCCGACTGAGGACAGTGGACTACCCACAGGTTATGACTGCAGCAATGTGAGATGAAGAACATCTGTTGCTGTGCACCATTCAGTGGGCACAAAGCCTGATGTGAGACTATGATTGAACATGGTGCTTAGGTAGGGAGCCAGTTTGTTATGAAGTTCGTGTAAAACGCAGCCTGGGATGTTGTCCGGTCCCATGGATGCTGTGTTTCTGGTTTTAGAGAGAGTGCAGTTTTTACCTGCATAGATGTGATTACAGGGACTCTGCATTCTTCCTATATAGATATGGGCCCTTCAGGGGGGTGAGAGGAGGGTAAAGTTAGCAATGAGCCTATCTGCCAGGATGTTGGCAATATCAGTTGGTTCCGTAATTTTTGTGCCGTTGTGCTGTAACACAGAGCAGATCTGGGTGTTACCATTGAGATTCTTGACATAGCTATAGAATGTTTTGTGGTTGCCCTTATAATCAGTGGCAATTTTGTTTTCCTAGCTAGCTTTGAAGGATATTATAAGGGATCTCAGCTTCTTACTAAGGCTGACTAGGGAAGCTCCTCCACTCATGGGATTTTACTCTCTTTTGCAACTGTTTCTTCCTTCTGTTGTAGAGTTTGTTTATGGCAGGGGCCCACCAGATTGGCTTCCTTTTTTTTGGAGGCTAGCATCTTGGTTCTGTTAGGGATAGCATGATCCATGCACTCGTGTAAGTGCTTATAGAGTGCATTTGTGTAGGATTCAGCAGTCGTAACTGTATTGTCCATCTGCATGGGTGTCATGAAGTTCACCACTTCTGTCTTAAGAAGCATGAAGTTGGCTTTGGAGAACTTTTTTACTGTGGTTTCCTTAATGGTGGGTGGGGGCGGGATGTGGATATCTAGGGTGATTAGCTTATGGTCAGATCTGACCAACGAGGAGTTGATTTTAGGTGTGGAACACCAGTCACTCATGTTGGTAATGACTAGGTCTAGGATACTGTTGCCCCTGGTGGGGGTGTTGATAAGTTGATCCCAGGGCACTGGAATTTATGAATTCCAGAAAGCGTTGAGTGAAGGAGTTGGTACATGAGTAGTTTTTCCAGTTAATGGTGGGGTAGTTGAAATTGCCCATCATTAGGGTGTCTGGTTGAACCCTAATATTTTCCAGTATATCAAGAAAAGAGGAGTGAGAATCCTGGGGAATGGTGGGGGATCTGTAGCAAGCTACAATTTAGATTGCAGTTTTGCCCAGAGTTAGTTGCACTTGGATAACCTTGGATGTATTATGCTGCGCAACTAGCCTGGAGGTGTGGATATCCTTAATGAATATGGACACACCTCTGCCTTTGGTGTTCTGGTCCAGGTTAAATGGCCGAAAAGTGTGGTATGAATTATAGCCTGGGAATGCAGGGGTGCTCTCTAGAGGCTTGAACCCGGTCTCAGTCACTGCACAGATATCAATGTTTTCCATTTTAAGGAGTGCCTCAAGTAAGTGCATTTTGAGATTTAGACTTCTAGCATTCAGTAGCATTACCCTTAGTTTTTGCTTGCTGTTCCTGTTACGGTGGTGAATTTGTCATTTGAACCTTGCCTAAAAAAGGCACTACAGGGGCGGCAATAGCCTTAGCCAGTATCTGGAATCCCAGGGGCGACAGGTGCAGGCCATCTCTGGCAAAGCATCGTGGTCTGTCGACCATGTCGGCCCAGGCAGACATATTCTGGATCCCCTTAGAATGACACAAGAAGCTTAGCCAATTGTTGAAGTCAATCATTTTGTCCTTGTACTGCGGTATCATTCTGGGCAATGGCAGGATACTACTCAGGGCTAGGGTCATACCTGCCTGGGCTACAAGATAAGAGAGCTCTTCCATGTCTCTTTTCATGTAGTCTAGGGAGGTACATCTCAGGTCATTCACACCAACATGGATAATGACAGAGTCATATTTGTACTTGTTGTGGAGTGACCTGAGTGCGTAGGCTATGTGGTGGATCCGGGCATCCGACAGGCAGCTGACAGTAACCTTCGCCTTGTTTAGCCTGGTGAGTGGGACATCAGTGTGCCTGACTATAGAGTCACCTATGACTAGTGTGTTGGGTACATTGGTTTGCCTTATGGGCTGTGGTTTATTGGCACACTGAGTCTGTGGGCTATGTGTCATTTGGGTTGTGTTTGGGGGTGGATGTTGCTTGCCTTTCTGCTTTGGAGGTCTCTGTTGTTTGAGCAGATTATTATTGAGAGCCTCTACAAATGTTTTTGTGTTTCTATGTGTGGATTTTGGTGGTGTAGGTTTAGTGGGACTATGTGATAAGTGTGGTGTGGTGCAAGTGTTTACCTTCTCCTCTTGACAGTCAAGTTCAGTCTTGGTTGGAGAGAGCTTTACCTCCAGTTTGGCTAGATAAGAGCATCTCTCACAGGTTGTGGTGTTGGGTGGTAGGAGGAGAGGGCTGTCTGTGTACATGAGGCAATTGCTACATTGCCTCAAGATGCCCAGACTCATCAGATAGACAGGAGAGAACACTTGGAGCTGACCCTTGGACGTGCCTGAATAAAAAACTACTTTCCTCTAGACAAGTGAGGAAAGTGAGTACAAGAGCTGTTTTCATCTCGTTCAAGCACCTATATAAATCATGCTTCTAAAAATATCAAATTCCTGTCAGTATTAAAATGTATTTATTTATTTACATTTGATAACTGGGTAGTATTCAACTGGGCCAGAAGCCCATTTTCAGCGGAGACCTGAGGAGAAAAGCTCCAAAGAAGGTTATATAATTATACATTTGTACATATGACAATTATAATAGGAGTTCAAACACAAGTTCCTTGACATTGTATCTAAAAGCGAATAACAATGGTAGTACAATAAACTTATATTATTCATACAGACAAAAAAATATATATATATATATATATATATATATATATATTTTTTTTTTTCTTCAGGATAAAAATATTACAAACCGAAGCTAAGAAGGCTCAACTACCAAGAAATATTTACAATGGGTGGTTGAGAGAAAGAAGTTAGACAGTAAAGGGTTAAATTAGTTAGCCTGTTGGAGAACATGAGCAAAGCCTATGTTTGGTGAAATATTCCTTTAGGGACTGTTTAAATGAATCTGTACCATTGATGTACAGAATATGCTAAAGTAGAGAATTCCAGTGTTTGACAATGATATGTGAGTATAAGGAGATGCCTAAGTGTTTTGAGTTTTGTTAACCTTCAACAATACTTTATCAGCTGACCTACGAGAGTTTAGGTTAGTGTAGGGTTGGACAACGTCAGATAGAGCTGGGCAGTTGTCAGGTTTGTATAAGACTGTATGGGCAGTTAGCAGCTGAGTCAGAGTAAGCAGGTGAGGGAGCTCTAACCAGTTCCGCTGGAGAAGGGCAGTGCAATGGTGAAATCGTTGACACTGATTAGTGGTGAATTTGGCTATTGTTATAGCAAGATTCAAGGCTATTCAGTTCAGACTTGCGAAGATTGGTAAATATTTGTAAACAGTAAAGCTGGGAAGAACAGAGATGGGTTCTGGGTGTTGCGAGTCTGGCATGGTCAGTAAGATACGATTTAGCCCTATAGATAGAACCCAGTTTGACATGAACCTTTTTTAATTGTTAGTGCAAGGTGTTTGTCACATTTAAGTCCGCTATCAATTGTGACACCAAGAAGCTTTTGTATGTTCAATGGGTTCAATGTTTGTGCCACTGGAGGAGGAAACAGAGATAGGTGGTTGGTTGGCTGTTGCTGAGGTATTATAGAAGACCATAATCTTGGTTTTATTAGGGTTAAGCATAAGTTGAAGGGCTGTTAAGTACTTTTCAATATTGTGGAGGTCTGTCTGAGTTTTTTCTTGGAGTTTCTTGATAGAGGGGGCAGAGCAGATTAGGGAAACATGGTCAGCATATTGTATGACTACGGCTGGATACGCTGAGGAGTTTAGGTCATTGGTAAAAATTGTGAATAAAAGTGGGCCAAGGATAGATCCTTGTGGGACTCCTAGACATATAGGAAGCTGGGGGTGGGGGTTATTTTCCCATAAAGTGGTTTGTTTCCTATCTGACAGGTAGCTATGAAACCAGCTTAGGGCTTCAGAGCTGCAGTGGTAGAAGGCCAATTTATTGAGAAGTATTTGATGAGATACAGTATCAAATGCTTTTGACATATCTAGGAAGGTAGCAGGGACTCGGTTTGTTTTTGTTTTTTAGTTGAATTACGGTATTAGTAAAGATAAATAGAACTGTACTGGTGCTATGCATAGGTCGAAAGTCATGTTGTATATTAGATAATAGATTATTTGACAGAAAGTGATCAAAGATCTGTTTGCATATACATTTTTCTAAGAATTTGGCAAGGGGTGACAAAATGGCTATGGGTCTGTAGTTAGATACACCAGTAGAGGGACTTCCTTTATGTAAGGGTATGACATGAGATATTTTCCAGAGGAGTGGTACGTACTGTTCAGAGATAGAACGATTTATCAGAATAGATATAGGGTAAGTGATGGAAGTAGCAGCTAGGTGTATAAAGTCACCAGGTAGCTGGTCTGCAGCTAATGTGCACGGTTCTAGTTTAAAAAGGAGATTTATAACATAACTTGTTTCGATAGGTTTGAGATGGAGGAGGGTAGAATTGTTGTTGGAGGTTTGAGGTATGGACAGAGGTGTATTATGGGTTCTGTTTAGTAGAGAGGTTATTGAGTTAATAAAATGGGATTTAAATTGTGTGGCTATGCAATCATTTGGGTTGATCAGAGTTGGGGCTGTGGAACTGGGTTTTCCTGGGTTGAGAAGGAGGCTGATTGTTTGCCAGAATCTTTTGGGATTTTTCTGGTATTTTAACTGACTTGTTTGGATGTAAGTTTTTTTGTCTTGTTTATACTCTGAGTACTAGCTGGATACATCTTTTTGGTTTTGATTTGTTTATAGGTTCATAGGTTGGTACTAGGCTATAGGCCCTAGGGTCTATACAAGCCTAGCCATAACAATTCCCTGGATATTTCTTCCCACAATATTTACTTCCCTGGACCCCTGTCTAGCAGGATGACTGACGTGATCCCCGGGGTGAATTTCCCATCTCCCATCCAATCGTCAAGGTTCCTTTTGAAGAGGGCCAAGGAGGCGCTCTGCTTGACATGTATGGGCAATCTATTCCAGAATATGGGGAGTCTCTGTGTCAGGAACATATCCCTCCAGCAGGTTTTGTTCATTGTGATGACAAGGTTTAGATCCCTGGAGTGTGTGGCTCTGAAGGAATGGGATTTCTTTAAGTGGAGCAGGTCCAACAGCTCAGGGTTTGACATAGCCTTGTATGTTAAGCAGAGATCGCCTCTGAGTATAGCTGGAGTTTTTAATTAGTGTTTTGGTTTGATTTCGAAGTTGTTGGTAGATAATGAGATTTTGTTTAGTTCTATTATTCTGAAAGTGATACCAGGCTCTGTCCCTTTGTTTTAGTAGAAGAATTGTGTATTTTGACAACCAGGGAAGCTGTTTGGATTGGTATGAATTTTTTTAATTGGGGCTAGATCATTAAGTATTTGTAGGAAAGCACTATTGAAGTACTGTACTGCACCACCCAATTGAAGAGTTTTTAGAAGTGCCCAGTCATGTTGCTGAAGAAGAGTATTAAATAAGGTAAGAGAGAAGTCTTTTTTATTGCAAATGTAGTAAAATGAAATGTTACAGGAATTGTGTGTATGTTTTCTAATCAAGTAGGTAGGGAAGTGATCATTTATTATGTCAGGGAGACACCCAGCATCATAACTAATATTGAATTTGTTTGTTAAAATCCAGTCAAGAATGGATTGCCTGTTGGTGTATTTCTCGATGCGTGTGGGGTGGTTAATTTTTTGACAGAAATTGTACAGTTTTATAAAGTTAGTAAGGGGGTTGGAAGAGCAGGTAGTCCAGTCAAGGTTAAAATCTCCAAGTATAATAGTTTCATGGCTGAAGTTGCTAGAGGCCCTCAAGGATGTTTCCAATATTTTGGATATTATTAGCAGGGGGCAGGTAGATCACTATAAAGATAACGGACTTATGATTATTCATATCTAGGCATGCGACTGGGATATCAGGTGGAGTAGAGTTAAGTTGTGCCAATTTAAGAAGGTCATTAAACAAAATGGCAATCCCGCCACCACGTCTAGATACTCTATCAGTTTTGGGGATGTTATAACCATTGGGAGGAAACTATTCAGATTTAATATGAGGCTTAAGCCATGTTTCAGTAATGACAGCTATATCAGGGGAGTAAAGGGCAATAGCAGCATGAAATTCATGTACTTTGTTTATCAAGCTTTTGAGGTTGATGTTAAAGATGAGAAGGTCAGAGTTACATTTTTTTCAGTGGCAGACAGGAGTTAGGTGTAGAGTTAGCAGAGGTGTCAGAATGTGGATTTGGGGGTGGGGTGGGTTAGGGAATGTGGCCAGGGTTGGGCCTGGATTAGGATGGATGTCACACTGGAGATTAATATGGGTAAGGGAATGGAGGGTAGGACATCTTAGTTTGGATAACAGACTGTGATAGTTCTCTCTCTACACATACATATATATATATATATATATATATATATATATATATATATATATATATTTATATATATTTATATATATACACATATATATGTAGTGCAGAAGCAGAGCTGTGGGTTTGAAAATATCTAAGAGGGAATAGTAGAGTAGGGGAGGTGTTGAAAGGCATGGGGAGATATGAACAGTGGGTTTGTCATGATGCAGGTCTTCAATTACTGGCAAGGTAGGGGAAGGGATGTTTGTGAGAAGGCATGATTGGAAGGAGGTGATATAAAGGGCTAAGAGTAACAGAGCTAGCAGGACAGGGAGAGAGATGATAGGTTTTACTAGAGGCATAGTAAAGAAGGTAGATTATAGTTAAGTTCAGAGGTGATAGATTGTAGATAAAGTAAAGAAAGATCTTATGTAGAAGAGTCTTAAAGGAGACTTGATGAGATAATGGATGAGGTGAGATTGAAAATTGTAGGTAGAGTGCTGACTTGAGGACAGGGAAAAGGGGAGGAGCCTGTCAAGGAATAAAGGAAATCAATCCGGGGGTGTGTGGGAATGGGGTTAGGGTAGAGAAGCAGAATGAACCCGAGTGGGCAGCACCTGGAGCTAGCAAAGTGATAGCAGAATAAAAACTATAAGTATCAGTGTAGACTCTAACCAGGTATGTCAGGAATAGAGGAAAAATAGTATAGGATGGCTTTACAATAAAGATGTATTAAAGAAAGTACTTGCACTAGCCTTTCAAATAAGAATTTCATGCACTAGTCTGTAGAACTCCAAGAGAAAAGCCTGGTAGTAAGATAGAGGGTCAAAAGTATCCTTTTGTTAGAGAATTATAAGCCATGGGTCCAAATATGCTTCTGAGGAACAGGGTCGCTAAACTACAGGAAGTATTGAAGGGAGTCACTGGAGGGAAGTCTGTTAGTCTGAAAGAATGGGGGGGCTATGAGAGGGTCATATGCAGTTGTTGCCCTTGGCTTAGTAAGTGCTAGGATGCTATAGCTATTTTGTCAGTACTTGTAAAGCACCAAGTAGCTTATAAGTCTAAAAGTTTAGGAGCACAATCAATGAAAGGGGCACCTACATTCACTTGTAAAGTAGTGTCCTGTCAATGTTATAATAAAAGCCATTGCAGCACCATCCACTGGAAGGCTGTCCAGCAGGGCACTTTTAGTTTTGTGTGTGTGGGGGGTGGGGTGGGGGGGGTGACGACCGCAGAATGTATGAGGTCACTGTTTTTTCTAAAGGGTAAAGACAAAATGGAAAAAGGTTAGGCTCAGGTGGGTGACGATGACCAGGATGAGATTTAAAAAAAGTAAAATAAGCACAAGGCTTTAATTTGCATAAAAAGAGACAGATGTAACAAAATCCCAGCAAAAACAGGTATGCAATGACAGTAGAGCACAGGGATTACACTAACATAAGGATAATGATGTTAGGGACCTAACTGAAACAGTTTGAGACTCTTCCTAGCTAGACAGGATAAAACATTCAATGCACACAGTAAGAACTGTAACCATGTAGCCAAAACAAGCACATGTTAATGCAGGTCATATGCAAACCCAGATATCCCAGCTATCTCATTAGTACTGCATGGACAGACTAAAATGCTAATGATTGACTACCTTTAGCCATATATCATGGAAATACTAACATCGGTCACGGTGAACTGCAATGGTGACTAAAACCACAGTACTAGAATCAAGGAGCCATTATTAGGCACACAAACTAGGGAAGTGCAGTGTTAATACATCAGAAAAGTACATATACTTGTCTGATAATCAAGGACAGCAGAATAATATCATCCGGACTATGCTAACACATTGCAATAGCTAGCACTTTAGAGTCACAGTACTGATATTAAAAGCTGTTTTACTTTAGCTGAGACAGCACTTATGAATGCATTAACTGAAAACATTCAATGCAAGTTGGGAATTATAAAGAGAAAATGCATTAAAATACAAACTATACAACTCTGATTAAAATGTTTTAATTCCATGAATTCTAGTAGGTTAGTTACAGACCATGACTAATATTAAAATGAAGCTTATGTGATATCACATCAATACTGCTTATGGACATCTGGTTGCATGCACTATTCCATTTCTTTGTGTAGTCCTGAAAGATTTCCTGTGATTATGTAACATTTAGAGCAACATACAGCATGTTGTAAAGTCATAGATTTGCAAACAGTTATTCTCCATATGTGATTCCAATGCCCCAAAGCAATGTACGGTTAGGTGACTTGCTCAAAGTCACAAAAGAAGCAAATACAGGCTGTGGGAATCAAACCCTTTACCACAAGAAGCAGCTCATTAACAGCTCATAGCTTTAATCTACTGTGTTAACTGCTATATGTCTGTATCATAATAAATACCTGTCATAGCCATACCAAAGGTCTAGACTCACAAGTTAAAACGTGTGCCAAATGACATACATATACAGACACACACACACGTGTGTGTGGTGTGTGTGTGTGTGTGTGTGTGTGTGTGTGTGTGTGTGTGTGTGTGTGTGTGTGTGTGTGTGTGTGTACATTAAATGAATGTTGCATGTTAAATTCAGTGCTACACTATTTACATACAGAGCAGATGACAGATTGTAATTGTACTGTTGACAGAAGGAATGAATACACATACCAGCTTGATAATGTTTTCTGAAGAACACTACAATTAAGGAGAAAAATAAAATCCCTGATGTGTCACCCTAGTATGCAAACTGCCTCCCTCCTTCCCGAAAATTAATTCAAACTTTATTTTTTCTATACTCTTTTCTACCTTAAATTACTGCACTAAGATAGAAAGCATTTTCTCTCCATAGAAGACCTGGTTGGTGTGAGTGAAGATGTTTCTCGGTATTAGGCACTGGGCTCACATGAGGCAGTGGCTGCATTAGCTGAGAAGAAAAAACATTTTATCACAAAGTGGCAAGGCGTGTTGCAGCAACTTGTTTTCAGTAGCCCCTGACACACTTTACCAACTGCTGAAAGATCCTAACCAGCCAAATCTAGACTTGGAATTGCTTTTTATGTTAAAGCTACTAAGTTTCTAATAAAGAAAAGTGTCATCACATCTGATGGATACAAGAAGTTAAGGTTTTTCCATTTCCATTGAGGGGTTCATCACCTACCTTCCAGAGCTGACTACTGAAGAAAATGCAAAATAATTTAACTTATAATTTGTAAAGACGGATGTTGCAAACATATGCAGTAGGAGGTGAAAATGTATTGTCGGTGACTTCCCTACATGTGTTCGATGCAGCAGGCTGTGAAAATCCCTTGCACACTCATGAAAGAGTGAAAAAATGATTGCTCAAGACCAACGTTTGCTATTTTGGGGGCTTTTTTCCCTTCCCTAATGCGTGATTGTGGCATTCATATATGTATGTTTGTGGATGTGGTAAGCAGTGGGCTTCACCTCCCTTACAAAAAAAAATACCCCAGTTATTTCAAGTTGCCCATGTGCTACAATATTACATGCAACTTTCAAAATTGTGGTACTGGGCATCTGTGATCAAAGCAGTAGTATTTTGAAATTTGACAGCAGCAGCATTAGTCAGCATGTTTTTTGTTTTTACAAAGATGATGGCAATCGATGAGAACTTTGAAATTTACTTGTACTGCTCCTGAAAGCCTGAGGAGGTGTAAAATGCCACATTATTTTAATCTGCATTTGATGTCCTGCAAAGTAATTAAGCTCTAATTGAGTCATTGTTGTGGCAAACTTGGGAACCAGGACAAATTGTTCCAAATCCCATAGCAGCCATTTTTTTCTCACAATGTAACCCTGAGAAACATGTCAAGCTTCCCAGGGTAAACTGAGGAACTATATATATATAAATAGTAGGAGCTGTCACTTTAAAAAATGCATGTGACACACTGAATTATTCCAGAACTTTATTTTCCTTCCTATGGAAGACCACTGTCACATTACTACATTTCTGAGGAAATGTATAAGTCACCACTTGATTTCAGTGCCAAAGAAATGGTGCAATAACAGCTTATTGTACGTGAATGATGGTATAATAAATGCACTGATCTGGGTAGTAAGGGTGAATACCACTCATGTTGAATACTTACTTCTTGCAGAATGTTATACAGTCACATTACCTGAGAAAGTGTGTTGATATCTTTGTATGCAATCAGTAAAAAGTACATCAGTAGTGTCTAACATATGTGACATTTATTTTATTTGTATTTGTTAATATGGATAAAACACTGTCCCTGTTGAACCTCTTTCAGACTCAGTAAAGGAGTTGTTGTGTCTTTCGGCTTTTCCCGATTAGGGGTCGCCACAGCAGAACTCCGGTCCGCTAATGATTGGTAGTTGATTTTTACGTGCTGAGTTACCAGCCCTGATGCACACCCTTCAACGAAGGTACGCCCATTCACGCATATCTCCACGCAGAAGATGCTCTAGCTGAGAATCGAACCGGACAGCGTCTTACTGTGAGGCGACAATGCTACCGCAGCACCACCACCGTAGGTTAGACTCAGTAAAGGAGTATAAACTCAAAAAACAATCACACAATATATTGTACCGCATATTAGAAAACAACAAAACATTTGATAAACAGTATCAAAGCTGCAAAAAAGTAACAGAAAATGTTTGAAGCATACTATGTGCAGAATATGCAACATATTATAGGTGCTATATATTTTATAGCTACATATTTTGTTGCCATAGAATATAAGATATATTGTGTCTGAGAGCAGTCCACTGTGTAGCTATGTGCACAGCACTGTTCCCCACACCCACCGAGAGAACTTGACGGCAGTTTAGCCTACACTATAAAGACTTGAAATATTTCAGTAATTCTAATGAAATCATTTTGCCCTTAATTTGCATCAAGTCGGCAGACCAGAAGTCATACTACTGTTCAACTAAAATGTCTCCTTCCATTTTTTTCTGCTAAGATTCCATTTTCATCATTTTTTGTGTGTCCAAAGGCTGCAGTGAAATAAATGACCATGAGAATACCCAGACTTCTAGTGCTTGATAAACCCTTCTGCTTCCTTCACACTACACTTCTGTGCTCCTTAACTATCAATAAAATAAAAATAAACCGCAATGTCATTCTTCCTTTGCAATGATTCCTTCAAATACAATAATGCCAAGACATCAGTACCACACAATAATGTTAGCCTCACCTTTTTTCTCCTAAAACAGGATTATAAGACATTTTTGGTAAACCAGTCGAGGGAGGAATAGGACTTGAAAGTCAAAACTTCTACTTCACAAAAAATAAATAAATAAATACTTACCAGGCAAAATAAAAAAAAAAATACATTATTACCTGTAAACAGAGCTTGTTGCCAACTGTGTGTTAGAGACAGAGGGCAACATCTGATGTGCCAATGGGAGAGGGGACACACAACCTATGAACCTATGAACTGTGTGTTAGAGACAGAGGGCAACATCTGATGTGCCAATGGGAGAGGGGACACACAACCTATGAACTGTGTGTTAGAGACAGAGGGCAACATCTCATGTGCCAATGGGAGAGGGGACACACAACCTATGAACCGATGAACTGTGTGTTAGAGACGAGACAGAGAGCAACATCTGATGTGCTAGTGGGAGGGGGGGGCACACACACACTGAAGAAGACATGAGGAATTTATCAAAGTAGAAACCATTTATTTTTAATAACATTTTGATCATAAACTCTCTGCACCATGCCTTACAGCTGTTTCTCCAGTATTACAGGGGAAAATCACAAGTTTTATTCTGGGCAGGGAGCCAAGCTACTCTGATGTGCCTAATGTCCTAATCCCCAACATAACCCAGGATGTGCTTGTGCAACTGGAACTGCTAAAAGCGTTTAAGCACAACTAGTGCATGCTTCCATACATACCTGCCCTGACTTGTGATTTGTAACTATACTCTGACTGCTGCTGGTGAGTATGACTCATGGTTTGCACCAGGAGGTACTCTGCTGCTGAGGTTACTGCACTCCTCCCGAGATACGAGCTGTTATCAAGAAAATCACTCCCCTCTCCCTAGAAGCACTTCCACAAACAGGGCTCACGTACTGAACCCAGATTACTGATGCTACAGTTAAGGTTACAGATTCTGTGATCCTGGTGTCAGCAAAGTGAACAATATTCTGTTTCAGATAGGATCACTTCGAAAGAGGATGATTCTGACCAACGGCCATTTACCACTTGGCTATGGTTTGAAAGAAATATGAAGAGAAAGTGCCACAAGCTGTAAATATTCATTTAATATGGGGTATAATTAGGTTACTGGGTGGGTGATGTTATTGGTCTACTTCTGGCCAATACTTTTTAAGCCAGGAGTAGAATTGCATGAGTTGAGGAGAATACAGATATGCCAAAAACACTGCAGAAATTTTCTTTGCCAAAAGTTTTTCCAATGAGCCTTTTCACAGATGACATCTCCAGTTCTTAGGAAACAGCTCAACAAGCTCCTGCCTGGTGCCCTGCAGAGTTCTACAGCAGCAGAGAGACAAAAGAGAGACTTTGCAGTGATTATAATTTTTCTGCAATTTTCTAGAGTTTCTGTGATTTAAAAAGCTTGTTTCAGCTACATATTGTACTTATTTTACTGCCTGCACTTTAACAAAGTCGTTTTTGTGTTTAAATTACCTGTTTAACTGTTGTAGGCTACACACTCAATTTCAAAAATTGGCTAAGCTTCTAGTGTTATTCAAAGGGGATCCAGTGTCTGTCAGCCTGGGATGACATGCTCGACAAGCCATGCTGCTTCGCTAGAGATGGCTTGCACCTGTCACCCTTAGGCTTTCAAATACTGGCCAAGACTCTTGCCACCCCCATAGTGCCTTTTTTTAGGCAAGGCTCAAAAGACAAACCCACCGCCGTAAATAGCACAAGTAACAAAACACTGAGGGTAATGCTACTCAATGCCAGAAGTCTAAACCTCAAAATGCACACACTCGAGGTGCTCCTCAGTATGGTGAAAATCGATATATGTGCAGTAACAGAAACCTGGTTTAAGGCTCCAGAGCACACCCCAGCACTACCAGGCTACAACGTATATCATACATTTCGGCCACAAAACCCGGACCGAAATACAAAAGGTGGGGGAGTATCCATATTCATCAAGGATACCCACACCTCTAGGTTAGTAGCACAGCACGATGCTTCAGAGATCATCCACGTGCAACTAACAATGGGCAAAGCTGCTATTCAAATTATAGCTTGCTACAGATCACCCACCGTGTCCCAGGACCCCCACTCCGTATTCCTGGAAACATAAAGGTCCTACCAAACACCTTGATATTTGGTGATTTCAATTACCCAAACATTAACTGGGAGAACTACTCAAGTACCAACTCCCTTGCCTAACATTTCCTAGAATTTATAAACTCAAATGCCCTGGATCAACTGGTCAACACCCCCACCAGAGGTGACAACATATTGAACCTGGTCATCACCAACATCGGGCGACCGGTGTTCCACACCGGAGGTCAACCCCTCGCTGGTTAGATCTGACCATAATCTAATCACTCTGGATATCCACATTCTGCCACCACCCCCGGTCAAAGAAACCACTGTGAAAACTTTTCAAAAGCAAACTTCATGTTACTTAAGACTGAGGTGGGAAATTTCAAAACCGCCATGCTAAAGGATAATGCTGTCCAAGCTTCAAAATCCTTTACTAATGCACTCTACAGGCACCTACAAGAATGCATGGATCGTGCTATCCCAAACAAAATGAAGACTCACTCCTCCAAGAAAAGGAAACCAGTCTGGTGGACCCCTGTCATAAACAAGCCATACAATAGAAGGAGAAAACTAGTACAGAAAGAGTAAAATCCCAAGAAGGGAAGACATCCCTGATCAGTATCAGCAAGAAACTACATTTCCTCATAAAATCATCCAAGGCTAGCTTCGAAAGAAAAATTGCCATGGACTCCAAAGATAACCACAAGGCTTTCTTTAGCTATGTCAAGAATCTAAGTGGCAATTCTCAGATCTGCTCAGAGTTAGTGCAGAATGGCACAAAATACACTGAACCGACCAATATAGCCAACATCCTGGCAGACAGATTCAGTGCAAACTTCACCCCCCTTTCACCCCCAAAAGGGCCCATAACTATACCAAAAGAATGTAGTGCCCCTGAAATTACAGACACTCAGGTTAAAACAGCCCTCTCCAAAGACAAAAACCCAGCATCAATGGGATTGGACGGTTTTCCAGGCTGCGTCCTACACAAGCTCAAAGATGAACTAATCCCTCACCTAAACACACTGTTTAAACTCAGCCTCTCCACAGGCTATGTGCCCACAGAGTGGCGCACAGCAACGGTTATTCCACTCCATAAAGGTGGAGCCACAACAGACCACGGGAACTATCGCCCTATAAGCCTGACTAGCTTGGTCTGCAAAGCTATGAAGCGCATCATCATGGATCTCATTAACAGAGACATTGGAAACCTCCAAACACTGGACTCTACCTAGTTCGGCTTGGTTAAGGGCAGATCATGCCTCCTAAACCTGGTGGACTTCTTTGAGACAGTTACCAAGGCTATAGATGAGGGAAAGGTGGTCCACACAGCCTACCTAGACCTTGCAAAGGCCTTCAACACCATTCCCCACTCAGGTATTATAGACAAGCTCACCAGCCTGAACATAAACCCCTACGTCACTAGATGGGTTATCACCTGGCTCACGGACAGAACCCACATGGTAAGAGTTGCGGGAGCTAGGTCTGACTCTAAACCGGTTACAAGTGGCGTTCCCCAGGGCTCAGTCCTAGGACCCCTCCTGTTTGGCATATACTTCTCAGAGGTATAGGCAAGCACAGGAGGACTATGGCTGACCAAGTTCGCAGACAACTGCAAACTAGAGGCTATAATTGACTCTCCGGCTGACACAGACATCCTCCAAAAGAGTCTCACTGAGACAGATACCTGGTGTCAAAACCATGGCCTCAAGTTAAATGCCAAAAAGTGCATAGTCATCCCCTTTGAAAAATCAAAGTACCCACAAACTACCACATAGGTGGTAGCCCCCTAAATACGGAAGACGTAATAAGGGATCTGGGGACCCAAGTAGATAGTAACCTCTCCTTTGATACTCACATTGCCAAAGTGGTTAGAAAATCCTTCTATGTGGCCCACCTAATCATAAAAGAGTTTGCATCCAGATCTAAAGAGGTCATTGGGCCTCTCTATGCATCAGTCATCAGACTCATCATAGAGTATAATGCCACATCTGGGATGTACCTTACAAGACACCTGCAACAACTGGAAAGACCACAGACGTACCTCACCAAGAGGATCACTGGCCTCAAGCAGATGCCCTATGCAGCTCGACTGAAAAAACTTCGGCTGTACTCGGTTGCATACTGCCTACTCAGAGGTGATCTCCGCCTGACATACAAGGCCATGTCCAACCCAGAATTGATGGACATGCTCCACCTAAAGAAAACCATATCCCCTCAAGCCACACGCTCCGGGGAGCTAAACCTCACCACAACAATAAGTAGGACATGCTGGAGGGATAGATTCCTGTCCCAGAGACTTCCCTTGCTCTGGAACAAGATTCCAATCTACATTAGGCAGAGCTCCTCACTAACCCTCTTCAAGAAAAACCTTGATGAGTGGATGGGAAACAGAAAGTTTACCCCGGGGATCACTTCAATGGCTCTGCTGGACAAAGGCACGGAACTAATCTAAGGTGGCTAGGCTTATACATGCCTTCGGGCAGATAGCCTAGTACCTACCTATGAAACTATGAACCTATGAACATGCACAGAACGTTTGGTTAACAAAGTATTTAGAAAGATTTTTGGAAATGCCAGTTAATTTAATTATACTACCACTAAGCTAAACGACTGGATACATAAATTCAAGGAAATATAGTATATGCATTTTAAAAGACCTCTTTCTCAAGTCTAATGAAATGCTTATTAGACAAGGTCTGTTATAACAAGTTTTAATGTGTAGGTATTAAAAGCTTGAAAGATTTCGGACTGGTATAAGGAAGGTTTCAGACTTCATTAATACAGTCAAAAAATTATGTTATATAACAGGTGTCACTTTCATTAATTCCACCACGACCAAAGATAATATCTAATGACAGAGGAAGAGAAGGTTTAAGTCAACAAAAATGAGATTGCAAGGATTGCATCTGTAAATATCATGGTCTGTGATAATTAGCATGCTGGTGATTTATTCTGGAAGGTGACAAGGTATTTTCATGAAGTTAATTGGCCTTTTCTTCTACAATTTTTACTTTAATACTCTCACAGATAATATTAATCAATATTTTGCTTTTGTGTAGCCATTAATGAGGCTTACAATCCAACTTTACACACACACACACACGGTCTGTAAATACAAAGCTTACCCGTGACAAGACTATTAAATATTCCTCAGCTACCAGGCTTATTTTGTATGTGCTTGCAGTCCTGTTCTGGTTTTTCTTCTATTTAAAGATCAAACATTAAAAACCTTGGTCAACCTTCCGTTCAAAGTGAATATCATAGTCTTCTGGAACTTGCTCCCTAACTTTTTGTGGTCTGATATAGTAACAAGCATTTAAGATCCACTCATCACCATAAGCTTTTTCTAAGATTGTTTAAGACTAGGTTTTACATTGTAGTAGCCTATACACAGAAAAATTATTACTGGAAAAAAAACTCTGAATAATAGTAATAACGCATATAAGAGTTGTGTTGTTATAAAACGTCGCACTTAGGGAATGGCAACATACTTAGCATTGTACTGTTTTTTTGACTTACCATAGAAGCAATTCCATGCTTCATCTGTCCAGTGATAATGTCTTTACACATTAAAAGCACCCTGGCATGCCCAGTTGATGAACAAATACTAGCTGCAACACTGTACATTCTCAACTATCTCTTGATTTTACAGAGTGCCCAGATTTTGCCTCATACTTTGCCCCAGCCCTCATAAAACCGTTGATTTTTTGGTAAATCAGTGAGAATTACAGTCAGTCTATAACACCAGACATTAAGACTTTGATATAATTATGTTGATACAAAAACATTTTGTTATCTGAACTTTTTAAATTAGTTACACTTTGTTTGTGTCTTTTGGCTTTTCCCGGTTAGGGGTCGCCACAGCGGAACTCCGGTCCACTAATGATTGGCAGTTGATTTTTACGTACCGGCTTGCCAGGCCTGACGCACAAACTTCAACAAAGGTACACCCATTCACGCATGTCTCCACGCAGAAGACGCTCTAGCTGAGAATCGAACCGGACAGCGTCTTACTGTGAGGCGACAACGCTACTGCAGCACCACCACCGCGTTTTTTTTTTTTTTAAATTATTTACACTAATTAGTTACACTAATATTCAAAAATGTCCCTCATTTTGGAACATTGCCCCCACCCCCCACAACTACTTTTGGCTTTGTCCCCGATTCTAGGGCAAAGAAGGTGCGAGCTATGCAATATGCAAAACTATGTAGCAGTTTGTTTCAGTCTGTAAAGCTCTTACGGTCTCTAAGATTAGTCACTATATAAATAAAATCCTACACACTGTTACACTAACTTGCCTGAAATGAAAAGACATTAACCAGCTTAATAAAAGGAATTTTATTATGATTTTTTCACAAAAAAGAAGCATAATATTTCAACATATTCCATTCCCACACTGGAAGAAAAAAGATATGGTTTTGGGGAAGATTTTTTTTTGAACACTGAAATAAGTCAACATTTAACAAGCTGTAGTGGAGTTTATTATGCCAGAAAGGGATTAAAATTGGGGGAGTTTAATATGTTAGAAAGGGACTAAAAACATTGCTGAAATCTCAGCCAGAAGTAAGGACATAATGCAACCTCATGATAAATAGAGATGCTAGAACTCACAAGTGAGACTATGGTTCATACTGTAATTTACCAATGAAAATAGAATGGAAAAAAGGCTAGTTGTATGCAGACATGCAAGTGTGCAAAAGTTACCGCATTACTTCATCCATGAGCAAGTGTCATCCTATACTCTATAGGAATGCAAGCCTAAGGCAACTAGCGCTGTAACCAACTGCTAAGGATCCCATTTCATGTGGACTTGTTAGCTATTGTCAATAGAATTGGCTATTAATAAAATCCATCTGGTAATGGAATCTACTAGAGTAAACATGTTATCCAAGTCAGTGCACAAAGTGTGCTTACACAAAACTAGAATACAAGTAGTGTAGAGGCCACTTGATTTATCTCCAAATACCCAAATTCAAGACTGACCTTGGGAAGATGGAGGGTCAGCCTGGGAAGGACTGGGAGAACTGGGGCCAGTTGTCTAGGTACTTCATTAGGTCTGGTGGAAACAGAGGCATACAAGGCTGTTAGTAAAGGATGACTTCCAAAACTGTAGGAGCGCAACAGTGGATTGGGACATGCATTGAGGGACACACTGGCACAGATCCAGCTGGATATTCACCTTCCTGAGGACATACATAGGGAACACATTTCTCTCTGCACACTATTACAAGCCTAGCTAAAGACTGGCAGTCAGAATCAAACCATGCACCTTGTATCTTTGAGATAAAGACCCTAACCCCGGGGATCACCTCTGTGGCTCTGCTTGACAGGGGCACAGGAAAATAATTTTCTTGGGTTGCGAAAGCCAGGGTACCTTTTTGGCTAGGCTTATATAGGCCCTAGGGCCAATAGCCTAGTACCTGCCTATGAACCTAACCATTATGCCAACCCCTCCTATGTTAGGTGTAAAAATGTAGTACAGTGGCACAGCTCTATGTTGGCAACATACAACTCAAAAATGTGCATTTATACACACAGTGCTTCCATACTGTTTTTGAAGTGGACTTACAGAATTGCCATTGCTGTTTCTGGGAATGGTAAAAGCAAGACTCCTTCTTGGTGTACCAGGGACAGCAGGATTTTCCTGTTCTTCAGGTACATGGATTTTAAACAGTACCTGCTGAGCTACAATGATAGTCTTGTGAAGAAGTTTGACACCTGCAGTGCACTGGCACAGGTGTTCTGTGACACCACTGGGATCACCTATTTTAGGGAACAGTGTTGTCATTACTATGATGACCTGAAACAGTGCCATCCTGCCAGTGTGAAGCTTAAATTGAAGAGTGTGGAACAGGGATGTACTGTAAGCATTTTTTGTTTGGTTTGTATCATGTAGTATGTACATGTTGTACAAGTATTCTTAACAGTAAACGTTTTGTTTTGCAGCTGCTGATGAATGTTAGCTTAACAAGACCGGTTGGCAGAGAAGACACACGCCCCTGTGTCCAGGCAAGCAATGGGGTAAGTAGGTCTTCTGTTGCAGTCAAGTGTACAACTACACTTGTGTTCTTTTTTTAATCATACGTGTGTGTGTGTGTGTGTGTGTGTGTGTGTGTGTGTGTGTGTGTGTGTGTGTGTGTGTGAGAGATCATTTTTTCCATTTATGTGATCTTTCCACATGTACAGTTCTGAGAGGAAGAGTGGACATGTGAATCTTGGTCTCCTTGTCTCCACAGGTTTGTTTCACGGGGGGGGGGGGGTCAATAGTCTCTCTTCTGGAGGTGACTTGGAGGAGTCACTGGTGTCAAAAATTAAACAAAAATACAGCCAGCACCTGAGAACTCCAGAGGAAAAAAATATTTATTTCATCTTCCAATTCGACATACAGACCGGTTTTGGCAAAAAGCCTTCGTCAGTGTAACTTTCCAATTTCAAAGCTGCTTTTTATAGTATCAAGAACAGCAATTATGACATCACTTCCCTAATTGTTTCTTTACAAAATCCAAATGCAAAATCAAACACAATACAAAAACTATAAATATGGCTGTATATGTAAATCATATACATGCCAATTATAAATATCAGTATAATAAATAAACTAAATATTATACTAGATTGTTTGTAAGTAGATTTACTTCATAACTTGTCATTGATGAAATAAAGCTCCCAGTTTAATGATCCATTTCCTTTCCTTACTAGTAAGTATGGCATGTCAACCTTGTTTAGATAGTCTATTGACCCTTGACCCTGTCTATAATAACAAACATAAAACTAGCTGTTTTGTGTGACTGACAATGTTTGTATAGTGCATTAGTTAACTTTTTATTTCTAATTTCACTTAGATGTTCAGAAATACGACTTTTCAGTTGTCTGGAAGTTTGCCCCACATAAAAAGCAGAACATTGACACATAACCAAATACACTACCCAGTCAGAACTACAATTGCCAAAAAAATTTACATCAAATAATTGACCAGTATTCTTACTGCTAAAAACTGTAGTTTTAAACATGTATCTACAAAAACTGCAATGTCCACAGGGGTGAGAGCCCACCAACTTATCCCCCATAATAGTAAGTTGGTTAGAATGAGAATGTTTTTGAAGGGTCCTTTTATAACGGGCAAAATAAGAATTCAAAGTTTTGCCTCTCCTAAAGGAAAATAAACATCTATTCAACAAAGGGGGTCTCAATTCTTTATTAGCTTTAAGCATATTCTAATGTTTATTAACTGTGTTTTGCAACAAATCAATATTGTTACCAAATGTGGTAACCAGCCTCATGGTCTGTGATTCACCCTCTTTTTCCTTTTTCTTATACTCTAATAGATCCAATATATTACAATTAGTAGCCCATTCACTGGCTCGATGTACATCCGGTGCCCTATAACCCCTCATTAGGAATCTCTCTGTAAGATCCTGCTTGGCCTCCAAATAATCACTGTCTGTAGAACATATTCTTCTCATTCTTAAAAATTGGGATTTTGGAATATTGTTGATTGTATGCCTGGGGTGAAGACTAGATGCATATAATAAGTTGTTATATTGTGGGTACTTTCTGTAAACTAAACTGCTCAATGTATCATCTGGCTGTTTTAGAATTTTGACATCCAGAAAATTGATCTCCTTGATCTCATAAGTAGCAGTAAATTCAATGCCCCACTGGTTTCCATTGACATATTCCAGAAACTCCAAAAGATAATCAACAACCCCACGCCATACAAGCCAACAATCTAAAAAAACGCCTCCATATGTCTATTTCAGTAAGAAAAATGTTATGCATTTCATCATAAATGATTTGATCTTCTATATACCCCATAAAAAAGTCTGCATATATGGGGGCAAATGAGACCCCCATAGCTGTTCCCTGTTGTTGCCAATAACATTCCCCTTAAAATGAAAGACATTTTTTGTTAGGATATTCTGTCAGACAAATAAGGGTTTTAAAACCCAGCGAATACAAATTTACTTTATTAAGCCAATAATCCAGAGCTTGTAATCCTGCCCAATGGAGGAAACTAGTATAAAGGGATTTGATATCCAGCGTGCACATGAGCCAGTGAGGTTCCAATTGAGAATCTGAAATAATTTTAAGAAACTCTGTAGTATTCTTTATCCTTGCCCTAACAAATGGTAATTTGTTTGTGTCTTTCGGCTTTTCCTGGTTATGGGTCGCCACAGTGGAACTCCGGTCTGCTAATGATTGGTAGATGATTTTTACGTGTCGAGTTACCAGCTCTGACGCACAACCTTCAACGAAGGTATGCCCATTCACGAATGTCTCCATGCAGAAGATGCTCTAGCTGAGAATCGAACCGGACAGCATCTTACTGTGAGGTGACAACGCTACCGCAGCACCACCACCGCGGGTATGCCCTAACATATGGTAATAATGGATGTAAATATTGAGTCAGAAATACAGAAATAGGCTCTGTTAAGGACCCTCTTCCTGAAACAATAGGCCTACTCGGAGGCTGACTCAAATTTTATGAATTTTGGGCAAAAGGTAAAGGTACTGTTGGGTCGGATCACTGACCTTGAGCTGCTGTTTAACCTGTACACTAATGCCCTCCTCTACTGCTAGCTCTAAAAATGCATCAATTTCCTTATTAAATTCTGATGTGGGGTCAGTTGGCTTTTTCCTATAATACTGAGGGCCAGACAATTGTCCATTTCCCTCATTCCACCGCCCCACCTTTGTCTGCTAGAAGGATGATAATATCAGTGTTAGCATATAAATTCTTAAGAGCCTGTTGTTTCCCCTTTGAAAGGTTATGTCGAAACCTTTGAGATAGATTATAGTTAAAATGTAAATCCTTCAAAACAGCCTCCTGAAAAATGGCTACATGCTTGTTCATTGGTGGCATACGTTTTGATTTGTGAAAGTGAAATTCAATAGAGCTGGAGGAAGACTCAGTTGTACCAAAAAACAATTTTAAATTTAACTTTCTACAAAAAGCAATCAAGTCTGACACAAAAACATGTTCTTCCACAAAAAAGCTAGGTACAAATCCCAAAACTTTATTAAGTAAGGACTGTTCATCTTGAGATAAAACATTTATTTATTTATTTATTTTAATTTATTTATCATTTGTTGACCGGGAAAGTCCGACTAGGTTCCACAGAGCCTGTTTTCAGTGGAGGCCCAGGGAGAAATGCTCCAGATGCATGTCTTTGCAATGTGGGAGGAAACCGGAGTACCCAGAGGAAACCCACGCGAACACAGGGAGAACATGCAAACTCCACACAGAAGGCACCCCAGCCGAGAATCGAACCGGTGAACCTCTTGCTGTGAGGCGACAAAGTTAACCACTGCACCGCCCAAAACATACTTGGAGATGTTATGTATGTTATAAGTGTTAGTTACTATTTCATTATTGATTGCAACAGATTCACTAAAGTTACTACCTTTGTGTTTGCGCCACCCTCTATGTCTTTTACCCCTAAAGGGCTGACCTGGGTCCTTACTTTCTTGGGGTCTGGAGACTCACTTACAAATGTGCCCTCTGTGTCAGTCATAGAAGATTCTTCCCCCGAGGTACTAAAACCTTGTGTGGATTTCTTAAGTATGGAACGAGGCCTTTTCTTTCTAATATTAAGTTTGTTCAGATTCTTCTATTTAAATGTAACCCCCCTCTGTAACTCAAAGGGCCTGGCCCTCTCATAGTCATCCATATCTCTATGGAATTTACGTAACTTCCTTTCTTTAATAATATTCTCAAAACTGAGAAGATCCCTGGATAGTTTTCCCAAGTTCTCCACAAAAGGTGGGCTTCCCTAAAATTGTTTCATATTCTCACATATTCCTTTAACCTCCTGAATATTCCGTTCAATGGCTCTTTGATAATAGGATGTTAAAATTTCAACAAATGTCATAGTGGCCCTTTGTTGAGCCTTATTTCAGTCCTTCATCTGGTTTTCCAACCAAAGGCTAGGTTCTAACTCTTAGGCCTTAAATAATTTTAAGTGCCATATATTGGTTCTCAAGATTTTCATCTCCTTATTTAACCTTTGAAACAGCAAGTTACAGCCTTCTACTGGATCTCCAGATTGTTACTGTGGGGCTCCTTCCCCACTAGTCCCAATACCAAAAATTTTTATTTCATCTCGATCGGCACACAGCCCCTGTAAAATATTTTGGAGGTCCATGACTATAAGCCACTAACTTGCACAATTTAGACACCAAAAATGTGGCCGGGGGTTAAAATCAGTGACACCTTGCTTTATTTAGAAGATGGAAAATCCACTATCCAATTGTTCAGCCCTTGGGAAAACACCCATTAAATTAAACCAAGAACATATCGGCCTTAACAATAAACTATTACTATAGAGAGAGGCAGGTCCCCAAAAGCCACTAGTGGGAAATATATAAACCAAAAGGACAAAATGATCTACATCTTTAACTAAAAAAATTCTTATATATATATATATATATATATATATATATATATATATATATATATATATATATATATATATTATTTCTTTATAGAATATTCTCATGAGCATAACATACTCAAAAGAAACAAAATCCAAAATAATATGTAGATTATTACAATCACTGTTGTCCTAATAATCCCATACTATAAGCTCCTTATGATGAAAAAGGACAAAAAGTCCCCTAAATTGTAAGTTGTTCTAGTCTCCTGACTATATGTTATGTAAAAAATGAAATAACAGACCCCAGCATTGACATTACTCCATCTGTATCCCAAATGAACAAATATAACCACTAACCTACTTCACATCTCAATGGAGTGGTTGTATATATAATATATTAAATCCTATACTTGGGAAATCAGGTGTTAATAGGTCATAAATCATATATGTATATACATCCTACAATAAATCATTCTACTTATGTTAATACTCATATTGCAGTAGTGACCAAACAACACAAAACGTAGTAATAAAGGAAAATATATACCATTGCCATTGTTCTAAATAAGCTTGTAGTGTTCTATATGGAAAATGTTGCTACCAAAAATGTCATTAGAACACAAACTTTTCAAGGTCAAGGCAATATTGGTTAACAAAAGCATTTTGTACAAAAAAAGTTTTTTTGTCCCAACATAGAATCCGAGAAGAATAATTGTTCATAAAAGTCCATTAAATCATACAACAGCATTGTTATTGTGACCGAAACCACATAATTGAATTCAAACACATTTCGCATATGTCTCTGTATTTCTTTGGTCTTTGTAAAAAACATATAACCTTGATGTTATAACAATAAGCCTCCGTTTAAATAAAAGGAGCCTTAGGTACACATAAAGAAAAATGTCTCTATATTTTCGTGGCCTTGATGTAGACGCCTTCCTATAACCCTCATATTGTACAGGAACCGACGCCGATGTCTTATTCAAACGACCATATAACTTCAGAGTTGTATCAACACAAAACACATTCTATAATATTAATCATAGAACAACTGTATTTGTGTACAAAACATAATGCGGAGGGAATGTCTTAATAATCACAATTTTGTAACCTTAATCACAGTTAGAAAATTTGACACTTAGAAAACACATACATTTCTCCCTTGACAAATGGCTCGTACCAAACCATCTGTCGAATTCATGTCCTTTCAAGAACATACAAACTCAAAAGAAGGTCGTCTTGCTTTTGAGCCTCCTAAAACAATAACCAAGGTCTCAAACAATTTCAGTAACATAACAATTCAAAGGCCACATATAATTCCCCCTTAGAAAAAGACATGCACCATACCAAATATTAAACAAATGTCCTCTTGAAACGCAAAAAGACTCTAAACATAGTCGTCTTGCTTGTATCTCATCAATGCCTAAGTGTACGAAGAATCAATAAATATATCCAATACAAATGTTCTATAAACAGAATAAGTTCCAAACCACAAGAACGCCATAGTTGACGGCGAAATTTCTTCACCAAAAAGGAGCTATTATAACCATACAACTTCTCCACTCTCACTAGTCCAATGTTATGTCCACAATTCAGAGCCCAATTGACATAAACTGAAGAAAACCTTTGATGTTTGACCTTCTGAAAGCCACTTCGTATACTTATAAATGCCTCGGGGAAAGAACCGTCATATTCCTGACCCAAAGAGTCCAACGTCAACAGCCAGCAAGAAAACGTAGACACACCCACCAAATGTAGCTAGCAGCTACGACTGGTGGAAGGCAACCACACATGTTCAAAAGTTAAACAAAAATACAGCCAGCACCTGAGAACTCCATAGAAAAAAAATATTTATTTCATCTTCCAATTCCACATAAAGACCGGTTTTGGCAAAAAGCCTTCTTCAGTGTAACTTTCCAGTTTCAAAGCTGCTTTTTATAGTATCAAGAACAGCAATTATGACATCACTTCCCTAACTGTTTCATTACAAAATCCAAATGCAAAATCAAACACAATACAAAAACTATAAATATGGCTGTATATGTAAATCATATACATGCCAATTATAAATATCAGTATAATAAATAAACTAAATATTATACTAGATTGTTTGTAAGTAAATTTACTTCATAACTTGTCATTGATGAAATAAAGCTCCCAGTTTAATGATCCATTTCCTTTCCTTACTAGTAAGTATGGAATGTCAACCTTGTTTAGATAGTCTATTGACCCTTGACCCGGTCTATAACAACAAACATAAAACTAGCTGTTTTGTGTGACTGACAATGTCTGTATAGTGCATTAGTTAACTTTTTATTTCTAATTTCACTAAGATGTTCAGAAATAAGACTTTTCAGTTGTCTGGAAGTTTGCCCCACACAAAAAGCAGAATATTGACACATAACCAAACACCCAGTCAGAACTACAATTGCCAAAAAAATTAATATCAAATAATTGACCAGTATTCTTACTGCTAAAAGCTGTAGTTTTAAACATGTATCTACAAAACCTATGTCTGCCTCATCGGGGGGAGGGGGGTGACAGCTCCTCTCCTTAAGGTGGTCTTGAGAACTCTCCAGTGCTATCCCAATATAAGGTACAGTGGCTGGTGATTGCCAAGGTCCGTTAGTAGCTGGATGCCCGCCTTTGTAACATGGGACACCTTCTGTCATGACGGCAGACCTACATGACTTGCTGGTTCTACCTATGGAGGCTCTGGAGAAGCAGTTGTCCCATATGAGAGATGTACATGAATGATGACTGGGTTTGTTGCCCTGTAGGCTAGCCTGGCCACCAACCATGCCAGGAGCTCACTTATTCCCTTTCCAGTATGTTCACTTCACTATGTATCACTTCCCATTCTTTGTTTATTGTTCATCACTCCTCATCACTATTTGTCCACTTTCACTAAGTGCGTATGTGTGTATCTACTGTCCTTCTCATCTTTTATGTGGATATCCCCCGTCTGTCTGTGCCTATGTTCCACATTTGTCTGCTTGCCCCTGCTACCCGCTGTTCTCCCTCTGTCTCATCCACTGCCATCCCTTGGCATCTTCCCATATGCCCTCATTTGAAAATGAAAAAAGGGCACTATCCCACAAAAGATACCCTTACATCCCCTTCCATTAATGCATTATGGTTACCTAGCTATGTTTACTTTTACTTGCTGTGTCTCCTTTCCCATCTATACCATTTCCTCTCTAAGTACATGCTGAGAAGGGTTGTCAGTTTTCTCTGCAAACTCGCATTGGTCTAACCATTGTTTGGCAGTTAGCATAAAGTAATAAACCTCTTACTTGTTAATTATCTGTTTCCTGTTACAGGGGTGCAGGGTTTGAATTTTCCAACTTTACTTGCCTACTCTGTGACCTTGTGCAAGTCACATAACCAAACAGTACTTTGGGACAATTTGGAATCTAAGCCAAGTTTCTTGATGGTCTCCTGTACTGCATGCCTAGTAACTGCCTATGTACCTAAAAATTGTTGGCTGCTGCATTGCTCTTGTTGTGGAGGTGTACTACTGGTTAAAGCTGTGTGTCAATGTACTACATTTTACAGTATGCACTGCCTGGGGCATACTAGCATGTCGCAGCACTTACATTATTCGTGACATCCATGTGTGCTGTTGTAGAACTACTCCTGGCATATACTCCTATTCTGTTGCTCTTTATGTTATCACATAATCTCTATCTGCGTGCAGGAACTATCCCCTGCCTGCTGCATCTTTTAATTGGCTCTTTGGCATTTCAAACAGCAAAATCTTTGAGCATTAGCACTGCAGCCCTGCAGCATGACTCAAAAGAATACTTTTATGCAGCAAAGACTGAGCTTGAACGGGATGGTCCCTTTAAAGCATTTGCTCAAAGGGCGGAGACTTCTGAGATGTCTGTGAGATTGACAGATCATTATCTTTCAAAAAAAAAAGAAGTTCTGTTAACAAAACAGGATCTGAAGAAGGCAACCGACGAAAGCTATTATCCCATACCTCTTAGAGCAAGAAATCTGGACAAAGGGACAAGTTTTAAATATTGCTCTTACAAACTTTGAAAGTTGATAGAGTAATAGGTTTTGCACTAGCATGAATTTTATGAAGGGTATGAAGTCTGAAACTCAAATGTCTGTTATTATTTTCCTACTTCAGTCTTTAATGATTTGCCACTAATTTGCCAGAAAACTACAATTTTATGAAAAACAGACCAAAAATATGAGGCAAAAATCTGGACAGTCTGCGAAAATCTGTACAGTTGAGAAAATAAATACAAGTGTATAACCCTTATCCACTTGTATTTATTTTCACTCTGAGTTTTTATCAATTTTATTGTTTCAGTCTGTTAAACTAGCTTTTAACTTTACCCTTCACCATGGAGGCACAGCTTTACTTTGTTTACACACGTTATCAGTTAAGGTAAAGAAGAAAATAATCAAAACTGTCAAGTTTCTCAAGTCTCTGAGTGTACAGATGGGTATGCCAAACCAGGCCTAAGGAATAATTGCTAGAGTCGCATTTTAACATGAACTACCCCTTTAACACAGTACTAGCAGCTGATTTCTGGTATTAAAGAGTTTCTGCTTATTTATTGTTTATTTTTAACAAGAAGTGTTAATATACTTTTTTTAATTTATTTTTATTTAACATTTGTTAATCGGGAAAGTCCGACTTGGAATGAGCCAATTTTCAGCGGAGGCCCAGGGAGTAACGCTCCAGACACGTGTCTTTGTAACATGGGGTGAAACCCACGCGAATGCAGGGAGGACATGCAGACTTCGCATAGAAGGCACCCCAGCTGAGAATCGAACTGGAGAACCTCTTGCTGTGAGGCGACAATGCTAATCGCTGCACCACTGCGCCATCCATTTGAGGTGGCTATAAGCTCAAAACTGCTAAGGAACTGTTGCAGAACACTTTTGCAGATTATGTATGTTATCCAAAATAGAACAAATCTGTTACTTATTTACCATGAGCACTAGGATGTACTGATGAGGCTATTGTAAGCTGCCTTCTCTGAGTTTGCTCTGCAGATCATATGGACTCAAAAGGCAAGGGGTGATTATAGCAGGAATGCTAAATTTCTTAAAATAAGTTGATTGAGATAAGACTGAGATGACTGGTCAAAGAGAATGCAGATGAAAAGTTGTACAATGGCCTTCAAATGCTGAGCGCTCTTCTGCAGGATGCGGCAGATGTGAGAGAAGGGCCAGTGAAACTGATGTGAGAAGTGAAAATAATATGGGAAACACTGTCATGGCAAGGGTGAAAACACTACAGAAAAATGAGCTACATTAGCAGGAAAGAAAAATGTAAGGAGCCACGTGCAATCTGAAATCGGACTGCTGTGGGCCAAAATTGCTACTTGCACGGGTAAAATGTGCAACTGATTAACCTACCTGAAGTAAATGGTGTTAAAATGTCTTGAAATAGCATATGAATAGGGTCTGAAATAAATAAACGTCTCAATTTCCCCTAAGGACTGAATACCATAAATGATCGGGCACGTGGGACATTCTATCTCTACAGTTAAATGAACAAGGCAAAGAATAATTAAACTGTTGCATTTTAAGTAACTCTGAGCTGCTTTATCTGGACAAGGGGAGAAAAAAATTGGTATTATGGAGAATATAAAAAGAACAAAGTGAAGGATTATTTTTTGGACTTGCATATGAGAAGACAAGATTATTATGAAATAATGTGACAGCTCTGACAACCTGAAGCTGACACTTGGGTGAGATATATGACAAACATGTAGTTTTATGGAACTGGAAATGGTGGACAATGGATATATCATTTGAGGTGTGGTGGTTGTTTGAGGAACTACAGAGAAAGATGAAAAGTAGGATGCATGGTACTGTCAGAGTTCAGAAGTGCAGAGTCCTCCCTCTTACCTTCAAAGTACTCTATGGAAAGAAGTGGAGGTTGGATGATGGGAAAGTAAAGGAGAATAGTGAAGTATTACAGTTCTAAGCTGATCTCATATAAAAACTATCTGACTGCAAGGGTTCCAAATGGACATATGCATGGAGTCCCTCAAGCTGGAAAGGGTGCCTTTCCCTATGGGCCACCTGGTGTAATCCATAGGTGTTGGATGAATTATCACGCAGTATGAGTCTTTATCCCGATTTTAAAGTAGCGGTTACAAATGGAAATTAATCCAGATTTTAAAGTAGTGGTCACAAATGGAAATGAATGAAAAACACACACACACACACACACACACACACACACACACACACACACACACACACACACACACACACACACACACAGTGAAAGAAAAGGAGGAGTCCACCACAGAAGTAAGAAGCACTAAGGAAAATGAAATCAGGGAAAGCAGCAGGCACAGATGAGGTCACTGCAGATATGATCAATATGTTTGGGGAGATATGGGAGAAATGGCTTCTGAGGGTACTCATAGCTGTATGGAGCGAAAGTGAAATGCGTAACCAGATGAATGGAGAATAGCATTCTAGTGCCAGTGTACAAGAACAAAGGGGATATTCACAACTGTGGGCAGGACAGGGTATCAAACTTGTGTTACACTGAATGAAAGTTCTAGAGATGGTGACTAATAAACAAATACAGAAGGTAGTAGAAAGAAAAATTGGAGATGAGTAGTTTGGATTCAGATCAGAATGCAGCACAACCGACTTGATGTTTGCAGTGAGACAGACAGCTGAGAAGAAGTTAGAAATGACAAAAGTGCCCAACTGTACATTTCTAGACTTGGAAAAGCATATTACAAGATCCAAAGAAAGCTGATTTGGGCAGTCAAGCTGTGGTTTAAAGTCAGAAACAATGGTAAAATGAGTGCAGGCTATGTACAAGGACCCAATGACTCAAGTACAAACACTGTTTGGTCTCACAGAGGGGTTCCCAATGGGAGTGGGTGTACATCAGGGTTCAGCTTTGAGCCCACTCTTGTTCATTTTGGTGATGGACTAAATTAGCAAACATGACAGAGGGGACAGCTCAACAAAGTTGCTGCATGCAAACAATGTGGCATTATAGACAGACTCTGAGCAAAAACTTCAGCAAAGGATGGGGGAATGGAATGCAAAACTGAAAGCACATGGGATGAAACTGAGTACAGCTAAGACAGCTGTAATGGCAGCAAATGAAGGAAATCAGTTGAAACTGAGAATTAAGATATAAGGGAAAATAGCAAAACAGGTTAACAGCTTCAAGTGTCTGGGAGGTGTGGTTGAAATTAAGAAGTCAAAGCTACAATTAGAGGAGCTGCAGTAAATTGGCACAGAGTATCAGGTGTAGCGTGTGACAGAATGTCAAAGACGCTAAAAAGGAAGGTGTACAAAACAGTGGTGTAACCAGTACTACTGCATGGTACAGAAACCTGGGCAGTAAATGAAGAAGAGCTGAGGAAGCTAGAGATGAAGTGCCTGAGACTGGCCGTAGGATGCACACTGTTTATTTTACATTTGTTGACCAGGATAGTCCGACTGGATATATGTCCATTTTCAGTGGAGGCCCGGGGAGAAAAGCTCCAATGCAAGTACAACAATTACATAATAATTAAATTAAACCATTTAAGAGATGCAGTTATTAACAGACATAAGTAAAAACATTTTAAAAACAGATCAAAAATGTTTTTTTTACATATTTAGGTTGTGTAGATTGGTTATGTACCTTTTCAGTAGAACACACAGAGAAGGATCAAAGCAACAGAAGGTTTATTACTAAATTGGTTCGGTGGAAAAAGAGCTTCAACCGTAGATTACATAGAGATAAGACAAAGCCACAGGAAATAGGTATAATAGACTTTAATGGAGGTCAGGCAAGAGGAGATAGTATCAGTCTGGATTGGTGCAATAGTATCCGTCTGGATTGGTGCAATAGTATCCGTCTGGATTGGTGCAATAGTATCAGTCTGGATTGGTGCAATAGTATCAGCCTGGATTGGTGCAAGGGCATAGCCATTGTGATTTTAGGAAGATTCTTGGCTGCTTCTTGAAAAGTGGGGTGGATGAAAGGGATGTTAGTACACTTGGAAGTTTGTTCCAAGGGTTACCAACAGAGTTAGTAAACAAGCAATCCCCAGATTTGTTGTTGGATTTTAAGGTGGATACTAGTACCCTACTGGCTGAACGTAGGGTTGTAAGGTTTTTATAAGGGCTGATAAGGTTACAGAGTATGGGAGTATTTTTTTTATCAAGGAATATTGATCTTTTGAATAATAGTAAGTTGCTGGATAAGAAGCTGACTTTATGTTGTTATAAGATGTTGCCAATTTATTGATACTGCTTTTGGAGAGGTTTGTAAAAATTGGGGAGGCATAGAGAAGGGTGGAGATTAAGTGAGTTTGGGCAACAGTAGTCCTAGCTGAAGCTGTGAGAAAGGGTTTAAGTCTATAAAGGAAACCAAGTTTTCTATTAACAGATTTAATAGATTGGTTTATATGTGTGTCAAAGTTGAGATTATGATCAATTGTTACACCTAAAAGTTTGGCGGTCGTGTCCGGAGCTATTTCAGTATCATTATTAGATATAACTGTGAAGTTAATAGCAGGAGACTTCTGAGTGGGAGTGAACAATAGCAGTTTGGTTTTATTAGGGTTAAGGAGGAGACAGCATTGGTGGAACCAGTTTTCAACTAAGGTAAATACTTTTTGGGTATTGGTTTGAAGTTCTGCGGGTGAGGAGGCAGTACATATTATTGTTGAGCCATCGGCATATTGTATGCAGGTGGTTTGTGGAAGGGATGTTTTCAGATCATTAATGAAAATAGTAAAGAGTAGAGGCCCCAGAATAGAGCCTTGTGGGACTCCAAGAGTAATAGGGAGGTGAGTGGATAAGTTATTGTCCCAGAGGACTGCTTGTTGTCTATTTCTTAGGCAGGACTTAAACCACTTGACTGTCTGGGTTTCTAATGACAGGGATTTAAATATATCTAGCAATAGTTGGTGATTCACCATGTCAAATGCCTTAGAGAGGTCAATAAAGAGGCCTGACGACAGTAAGTTATTGTTATGGTTTTTATTGATGTAGTCTGAAAAGGATAGGAGTGCTGTTGTAGTACTGTGGAATGGCCTAAAGCCATGCTGGCTATCTGATAGTAGGTGGTTTTGGAGGAGATGATCAAGTAGTTGACGATGACTACATCTCTCCATGATTTTTGCTAAAGGGGAGAGTAGGGCTATTGGGCGAAAGTTTGACAGTTCATTTGACTTACTTCCTTTATGCAGTGGAATAATGTGTGAGACTTTCCACAAATAAGGGATGTAACATCCAGTAATGGTTCTGTTAATTAAGATGGAAACAGGGTAGGCAAGTACTCCAGCTGCCATTTGTAGATATTCAGCTGGTAGGAGGTCAGCTGATGGAGTGCAAGGTTTAAGTTTAAGAAGTAGGGTGCATATAAATGAGGTTGAAACAGGCTGCAGATGTAGTAGGTGGGTTAAATTGGTTGGCAAGGGTGACTCAGTGGTGGTTAACAGGTGGTATGGGTGGTAAGGTGTTAGCTAAGGATTGGACAGTTTCAGAGAAGAAATTGTTAAAAGTGTCAGCAATTTGGCTAGGAGAAGTTTGAGTCAAATGAGAGGGGGTGGGTGTTTTGGAGTGTCCAGGATGGAGCAATTTATTTATTCCTGACCAGAATTTTTTTGGGTTTTGATGTTGGGTTTGTTGGAATTTAAGGTAATAGTTTTTTTATCAAGGAATATTGATTTCTTTGCGGCATTTCTGAGATGTCTAAAGTTTAAATGATCAGTAGGGTTTTTAGTAGTTCTCCATTTGTTCCAGGTTTTATTTCTCAGTTGCATTTTTTGTCTTGTCTCATTAGAGAGCCACGGAGCAGGTTTGTTCCTAATTCTGACATTGTGAGAGGGGGCATGGTGCTCCAGAATTTGTAAGAATTTGTTGTTAAAGTAAGAGACTGCTTCATCAAGAGGTAGGTATTTAAGGGGTGACCAATGGCAGGCTTTAAGCTCTGCTTGAAAATTAACTGGGTTTAGATTTTTCTTGTTCCGGGTAGTTCTGAAGTTAATTTGATTGGGAATGGAGGTCTTTTGTCTAGTTATAAAAGTAAGAGAATGGTCACTAATATCATCAGGAAGTAAGCCTGTTTTATATAATTGGGGATTACAGTTAACTAGTATCCAGTCTAAGGTGGTTTGTTTGTTGCTAGGTTTATGGGTTCTGGTAGGATAGGTGATGGTTTGATAAAAGCCATAAAGGTTTATGTGAGTAGTTGGGTTGTCAGAAGTACAGCATTTCCAGTCAATATTAAAATCACCAAGGAGTATGGTTTCTTGTGGGAAGGATGTGGAGAGCCAACTAAGGGTGTTTTCTAGGGTATTAATATTGTTACCTGGGGGGGTGTAAGAGCAAATGATGTAAATAGATTTATTAGCATTAATGTGGAGCTTGGTCATTAAGATCTCGGCATTGCTGGGAGAGGGTGGTTGAATATCTAGTGATGTGACCTGCAATTCTGATTTAAACAATATTGCCACCCCACCACCCTTTTTATTACGGCGGTCTAGTCTCAGGATGTTATAACCTGGTGGGATGATATCATTGTCCTTAGTAACTGGTTTGAGCCAGGTTTCTGTTAGACATATTTTGTCAAAGGAATGTAAGTCTAGTAGGGCATGTAGCCGAGTGATTTTGTTGTTTATGCTACGTATATTAAGGTGGGCTATGAGAAGAGTGTTTGAGGTAATAGTGGGGGTTTGAGAGATGAAGGGATGGGAAGATTGGGAATTAGTAACGGTAATGCTGGGACCTGGGTTTGGGTGAATGTCTCCATGTACAAGTAGGTGCTGTTGGGGATTCTGTGAAAGTTTCACGAGTTTACATAAAATAGGGTCAATACTTCTGGTTTGGAAATACTTAATATGGGTTAGTCTATGGAACTGTGGTAGAAGGTAGGATGATGAGGATATTATGTTACTGTGGGTTTGTAAAGCTAAATGAGAGAAAGGGGTTGTTTCTTTTGAGGGGTGTTGAAATTTACAAAGGTTTAGAAATTCATAGCATGAGAGGCAGTGGGATAAAAGTAGAGCAGTAAGAAGTATAGACAAGAGGAGAAAGTTAAAGTATATTTGTACGCCAGGAATAGACATAGTAAGAGGAATGGGATCAATGAAGCAAGGAGATAAGTGTTTCCAGAAGGACAGACAAAGAAATGAAGACATAGGAGCAGAAGCCAAAGTAGCTCCAGTTACAGAGAAGGTCAAAGATTATGACGGTTAGGGCACGTGCAGAAAAGTATAAGGTAATCTGGTGAAGAAAATTGGAAAAAGAGAAGAAGTCGGCAAGAAGAGACAAGGGGGCCAGCAAAAAAGATAGATGGATTGTGTGAGAGAAGATCTGTGGCAGTCAGGCATGACTGTCAAAGAAGGTAGGACAATGGCATTAAATTAAGTGATGGCAACAGTTGACAAAGACACTGAGACCCCATATAGAAAATGAGAAAAAGGGGGTTGGTGATCATGGTGGTTAGAGGGGAAACTTGTGAGCTTTTCTAAAATTAAGGGTTGGAAGCCAAGGCTTGAAAACTGAGAGGTAAGGAAGAATGGAGTTATCAACTTTACATTGTAGCTGGAGGTTTCTACTGATGGAAATTGTTTGCTTTTGTGAACACTATAATGGAACTTGTTTGTGTCCAATAAACTACTGAGACCATTCAACTGGAGAGACTGAGGGAGACATAGATTCAGGCGACGGCAAGTTTTCCACTGTAAAAAGAATATCCACACAAACATCTGCAGCAACACATTTATTTATATTTTGAACTGAATTTCAGCTGGATTGAAGGTACCTTTTTGTGTTCAAGGGTGAAAGGGAGGACTTTATGAACACTTATTTACTTACAGGCTTTCCATAATGTAATTTTTTTCTAATTTGGGTGGGGGAGTGGATTTGTTATAATCTGTTCAGCATCACGAGTTTGTTTATTAATTACCCAAGGTATAGTGAAAGCATGTGTTTGTTAAGGGATGGGGTTTGCAAGAGGGAAAATAGTCTTTGAGAAAATATGAGAGGTATAAAATTGGACTATTTCTTTCCGCAGCTCTAATTATTATACAAAGTTTTATTTTGATAGTTTCCCAGTTTATACAAGACTAGTGGTAGAAGCAATGAATGTTTTCATGTCAGAATAACTGAATTCTTGCACTGCCTCAAGTGTAGGTTTGTGAAGTCTTACAAAACATCTCTCTTGCTTGTTCTTTGCTTATGGAAAACAGCACATTGATGGGACTTTCTTTGCATCGTTTTGACTCTGCTATAACTGTGAAGTGATTTCTTCCTACATTTTGCTGCTTAATTTTGATTACTGATAGCTAAACAACAACTTGGTACAAGTTCTTTTAAACAGAAAGCCTTTAATGACTTCATTAGTTTCTTTTTTTACAGCTATCAGAATGTTAAGGTTTTTTAGTGATACCTATGAACAGATGTTTATGGTCTACGTTTTTCACAATCTGTATTGTTAAGTGTTAAGGATACAGCTGATAAAACATGTCTTCTCAGACCAGGCGGGGAACCCTGTATATACTTTATGAATGACAGTTATGATTGTTTTTGTTTTAACAATACACAATACATAGGTCATAGAGATAGCACATTTTTTTTCTCTGCATACAGTCAAAGGTGGTAAACATTTGATATTCAGGGATTTGTTACTGTGAATCCCAGAAGATAAAGCTTAAATGACTGAAATGTGGATTTATATATACTAATTCCAAGATGGTGTTTTTTCAAAATATTCCTTTTTCTACAAAGTATGGCTAATCCTGATGTTGATATTTACAAGGTCAGGGAGTATGGAGTATGGGGTATGGGGTATTGCCCCCCCCCCCACACACACACACACCGCAAAGTGCAGAGGGCTTTCCCATACCTACAAGAAACAGCTTTAAAGGAAAACAGTGATGTTCAACATTTACTGCTGTTATGTATTTTTAAAAATTTTGTTTCGTAATTCCATGGCTGAATTACTAAAAGACATCCTAGCTTCTTATACAGTAACATGAGGGGATTAGTTGTAGCAATTTGGTCCTGAAAAATCACATATTAATAAAATTGATGGGAGAGTACTGTTAGGTTTTGTGCACTGAAGTAAATTCACAGCTGTATTAAGACCACCCCAGAAAGCTTCAAGGGAGAAGAAAGTCTTTAATTGCCATTTGTGTGGGCAGGAACTTGAGGTGTTATAATATCCTAGGGGTATGAGTCTGAGTCATACTGAAGGAACAAAGCTAGTTATGGAGGCCTTGTCTGTAGTGGCCTTGTGGATGAAGGACTCTTGGGCAGCAAGAAGTAAAAGGTCAGCAGCCAGACAGGAATATGCAGGTGGTGGTACTTATTTAGGTGGAGTAATATGAGGCACAATGGTGGACTGTGGATTGAAGACAGGAAGGGAGTGGGTATTTATCTGTGTTTAGGAAGCTGATGAAAAAAGGTAGGATCAGGAAATAAGTACAAATAAAGCCTATATTGGGGGATACAGGACAAGATGTCAAGGAGAAGATAGTAGCTAGTACCACAAGTAATTACAAATAAGGCTTTCTAACTTTCAGTTATTTTACTACAGAGACATGGCCACTCTCTGTTTAATGTTTCTTTTCATTTACAAGTACCAAAATAGCTCTACATGAAACTGGCTTATTTATTACCCAGGTTTTGGCCTGTTTGAATCATCACAAACCATACCGATGCTTTCTGGTGCCAAGATATTCTTGCTTCATCATGTATACTAAGTTTCCTTCTTGGGTGTCAAACAACAAAATCTCAGTCTCACATTCTACTCCTTATCTATACTTTCAGAATGTATCATTCCTTCATTCTCAAACATAATTACTGTGATGTCATTTATCAACATTTATGTCTTAACAATTTTCTTTGTCCCTCCCTCTCTAGTGTTCATTTCACCTCTTCCCATCTTTCATCTATACAGCTTGCATCAGTTATTCTCCTCTGCTAGTTGTATTTAGCTTTTCTGTTTTCTTAAATAGGTTTCTTTCGTTTATGTAACACAGTCTAAAGCTGTAAAAATTTCCCTGATCGCCTCCTCTTATCCTTAACATTTCTGCTTAAAGAAAACTGTTTTAAAGCTTTTACTGGTACTTATCTGCATACCCTTCTTACTTAAAAGAACCCGTCTTTTGTATACAGTCTTCCTGTGTTTACTAAAATATTCCATAACTTAACACATGTAATCCAAGCAATCATTTTTCTTCACATTTTATTTCATTCTCCTTCTGTCATTGCCATGCCTTGGTAATACACAAAATTCCTAGCTCAGAACCTATTTTCTTTTCAAGCCTTGGCTGTAACTCTTTCTAAAATATCTTTTGAATGGTCTAACATTGTGATGTCTACATGTGTATACACAGCCATCTTGGTACTACCTACTTCATTTGTTTTGTAGAATATTTTCTGGGCTTCTGTGCATGTTCTGCATCTTATTAATAGAAACAAGCCACTCACTGTTTCATTTTACCGATTTATAAATATGACATTTCCTTCTGAATTATATGGTCATGCTAACGACCCCAGGGGGCTTTTTTAAGCCTAGGCATACTTCCCAAGGTGAAAATCCAATCCAGTACCTTGTATCTGTGAGGTAAACACCGTAACCATTATGCCAACTCCCAATAATGATCACATACTTTCAGCCCAGCTGTGTTATCTATTTTATTATTTAGTTTTTGACTGGGAAAGTCCAACTGGACAAAAGCCCTTTTTCATCTGAGGCACAGGAAGAAAAGCTCCAACTACATACACTTAAAAATATAATAGTCGATAGAAAAGTAAAACATAAATCAGACCAAATAAAGTTACACAGAGTAAAGGAAATACTGATCTAAGAGTGTAGCTACAGACAAGGAGTGCCATAAGGAATATATTTCCATTTTTTTCATCAGTCTTCAACTAATAATCCTTTATTTTTATCAGTTTTTCATTTTCCTTGTTTCTTTTTCCAACTACAAACCTATTTGCTGTATCTAAGTTCAATATATTTACATTTTGTGCTCTCTTCTCCTCCCCGAGTTTCTTATTTTAACTATAGCACATTTACTTGTTCTGTGCTCTATGCTGCTGTTCCACTTTTTTGGTTTCCTCAATAATATTTGTATTCACATTTTTCTTATTTCCACTTCAAAGATGTTTATACTGTGTTAGAGACTGTTCCGAATAAGATATATACATAAGAAGTCTCGGTACTGTTTTATTAGAAGTCTATACCCAAACCTGTCTTCTATCATCAATATCTAAAAGACTTAAACAAGACAACTAAAACAAACAGCTGAAAATACTTCTTTGTGTGTTTACATTCTTTTCTGTCCACTCCAAACACCAGCTTCTGCAATTCTCAGTGTGTGTGTGTGTGTGTGTGTGTGTGTGGGGCACCTTGTCTTTCTTCATGCCCTTATAAGGAATTTAATCAAGTCCCACTTTCCATCTTCACATCCAATTAAACTACGTTAAACAAGTCATTAGAAATCGCCTTTCCTGCTTCTGCCCCATGTAGCCATGCACCATACTCCCAGATGATGGGACTTGTGTGCTAGGCCCCCTTTTCCATATCATACCTGGAATTCACAGCAGTGTTCTGAAAAACAGCCTGACTCTACACTGGGTTTCACCAACCTCTCAGCTGTAACTTACAGGAGTCTCCTGGAAGCAAGAAGAGATCTTAACCTTAATTAAAAATGGACACTTGTAGTAAAAATAATACCCCCCCCCCCCAAAAAAAAAAAAAACTCTGAACTCTTAACATTAAGAAAAAGTAGCCTACTGAGTAAAAAAACAGCATTTAAACTTTTAAACCACAACTGCAGTTTTATATTGCAAAAACAATTTTGTATGTCCCCAGTTAGTTTAGGGCTCATGTTAAAGTGTAATTAATTTCAAGGGCTATATTTTTTTTTGTTTTTTTTTTAAATGTCTGAAAATCACTAAACATTCTGGTCTCCTCATGTGGTTTCAAGTACTATTAGGCTTAAAGACATTTACAAGTTAAAATAAATATACTACAGATCAGGCTTAGTAATGGTTTTCTGTGCTCCAGCAAACTCTTTCCTGCTTGTAGCACACACTCCCCATGCTTTCAGCTAACAGGAGTATAACCACAAGGTCTCGGAGGTCCCTTTTCTAGTCTGTACCTGGGAAATCATGTAGTCATGCTCTAAAAACAAATAATCTGATACCACAGCCCCCATATTCCCTTTATCCTTATTTGAACACATGAAGGACAGAAAAAAATCAAGAAAGAAAATAAAACACATGATCATAATTTTAGCACTTGTTCAGCATGCTCTGAGAAAAAAAAAACAGGGTTCAGTTCAAATAACATGCCTTTCACTTTCTTGGTCCTGTCAACATATAAGGTCAAAGACTCTTTTCATATACTCTCACTATTCTATTATCCTCACAGTTTTGGTACACCTGAATTTAAGTTCACTGCTCACTTTATCACCCTTTTGTTGGGATAACTGTAGCCACAGTACTCCATATATGATCCCTTTTGAATACTATGTGCCATGAAAGGATGACTTCAGCATCTCCCAGCCATATGCTTCAGCAGCCTCTTGTCCTTTGCCAGAGCCCTTCAGCATTGCACTGCATTCTGCAATTTAGCCTTGGGATAGTTACAGCCTCACATCCTTTGCTTCTGTCCTCTCAAAGGTGACCCACCCCAGCATTTCCATGAGTTCTACCTCAAGACATACACACTTTTCCTTTAAATGACATCTGCTACTTATTTACCACCCTTCTACTGTTCCACTCCCTAATTCCCTTCAAAACTACACAGAATTGCTTTTCCTCCCTATATCATGGTCCTCCACCATCTGGTCAGTGATTGTTTAAATCTCTCATCTATTTTACACAGAACTACATATTATGGCAATGCATTCTGATTTACCACTTTCTCATTAAAGTAACCTTTTCTTATCTTGCATATTACCACAACCCCCTTCTGTCTTCTTTTTATGAATCCCTCTCTCTTTCTCTCAACTTTTCAGGATTTCTTTCCCCTTGCAATGTTTTAAACTGACAGCAATTTAAGCCCCCCCATCTTCCCATCAGAGGTCTAGGCTGCAAAGATTATGGGTTTCAAGACAGCTATCAAAATTTAGTCTTTCCAGAGCCTGTGTCACTAGCGTCTTCCACTCTGCTCATTTTTTCAATCACAGTCTCTAGAACACAGCAACATACCTGAGAAAATGTTTTGCTAGTATTCTATATAAAGAGAAAATAACCTATACTCTCCTAATAGTGCCTGCATCTAGCATTATACGATCTAGTAAGCAATTTCAAAATACTGACTGGATTTCAGCTATAATGAAACTCAGAACTTTTTTCCCTAAACTCCACCACAGGCTTATAAAATTGCATAGCCAGCCTTAGGCAAAGGCCAACTAGGCGGCTGGCTAGGACGCCACTCTAACAGGGGTGCTTTTCCAGTAATCTGGATGGTGTAGATAGATCAGGATGGGGGCACCAAGTGGTGTGGGGTGGCGCTGCAGAGTCCTTTTGCCAAGGGCACCAGTTGACCAAAGGTCAGTCCTGTAAAATTGCCTTTCAATCATTACACAAAACTCTGGAGAATGTTAGTCATAATGAGAATGAGCAAAATGTAGACAGTATTTAGTTTTATTTATTTTGTCAACTGAATAAATCCACAGCTTCTTTTTAGGGTCAACTTGAGAATAATCTATGGTTAAATGACTTGCTCAGAGTCACAAAACAAGCAAATGGATACTGAGGGATCAAACAATGGAATGCAGGATGATGTTTGTTAGCAGCTCTCAGCCTTAATCCTCTGTACTCAACTGCCAGTTCTTGTTTTCAAACCCAGGAAGAGACATACAGAGAGAAGTCTTTACTCATGTCTGCAATCAACACAATTTAGTTAGGTGGTATAACATTTTCGGAGCTCATTGCTAGAGAGTCCTAGAAATGTCTTTTATATGGTGGGTAAAAATATGCGTTAGTGTTTTAATTGTTCAGAAACTCTAAATGGACGTGTGTGTGTGTGTGTGTGTGTAAGTGTGTGTATGCATGCATATGTGTTTGTATGTAAATACATGTATGTGATATATACATTATACACTAAGTGTGAAAATGTGCAGATGCTCACACCAAGAGCTTTTTTGAGCTATTTTTGGATACTCACAGCTGACCATTAGCTGCTTTCAATTTCTCTCCTTGATTCCAGTTTATCAATTCCTCTTACTTACCCTGGACTTGCTCCGACTACTGATCACGGCAGGTAAGGAGACTGAGTCATCCTGTGCTAATGTCATACTGCTGACAAAGGAGTGTTATCCATTTTTCTTTTATCCTTACACAAGCCCAGTAACACTCAAAGGTGGGGTGTGAAGTGGGTGATAATGCTGAACCTCTATTCACTCTGCAAGGGGCTGATGTTAGCAGGGCAACACGTCCACCATCAAGGCAGTGATGTGTTGTTGTTTCCCCTGTCTCTATCAGGAAAATCAAACCACGCGAGCGTGTCCAAAGGATGTGTGCCTCCCTGCCTGCACCATCAAGCACCTGGGATGCAATTTGAACTCTAGTTGCCTGGGCCGTCGTCAGGCTTCACCTCTCTATTCCACTGGCACTGAAATGCATACTCACACCAATACCTAATATAATTTGGATGACTCTCATGCAAATTCTAACAACTTGTGGCTTCATTATTTCCAAAACCATTTAAAACTCCACAATTTGCTGCATTAAGTCTAGTATGTCAGGTATTCTCAACAACTGTTGTCCCGTAACACTGATTCTAACTCTAACCCTTACTTTGTTCTGCAGTTCTCAGACAGCTATATTAACTAGAATCTTCCGTTGTTAAGTCGGTGCTTTAGGCTGGAAAGGATGTATTCAAGGTTCCTGAAAACAGCTTTCTCTGCTGTTGCAACTTTAAAATTAATGACAACTGATGCATCATTATGGTTGCATGTGTATGTGACTAATATGATAGAAACAGCAGACAAAGTGGATCTTAACATTACTGTCATCAGGGTATTATGATGTCCTGCTGCTATGACTTCTGTCATCATGGTATTATACTGTTTGCTGTTCAACTGTTGTGACTTGTGTCATCACAGTATTACAATGCTCTGCTGTTATGACTGCAGCTTTTGACACCTCAGTTAACACGAGGACTGTAGGTAGTTACTGAACAGAGTAGAGATGCTGAGAGAATATTTAAGGAAGGGGGAAAGGTCACATTTTATGCACGGGGGACACAGCAGTGCTTCATGTAGGAAAATGCATAGAAAAAAATGCCTTTAAAAGCCATAAGTGATGCACAGTTTATTCAATGGAATGCATTTTGATTATGGCAAAAAAAAAAATGGAAAGTTTCAGTCTAGTCTATTAAACTGTGTTAGTCTGAATAAGTGGAGCAGCCTTGCCAAAATTCATCCTGTAACCAAGGAAAATAGCTTCTGGAGAACCCCATGCAGCAAGAAGTAGCATACACTGTGCTGCCCTACCATTTATGGTAGCTGAATACTGGACTTGCTTCCAGTCTCATAAATCTCCCTGCTGAAAGCAAGAACTTAACTCGTAAAGAGCTGTGCACCGAGCCAAAACAGGAAAGCTGCTGGGCTCTTCAAGCAGACCTTCAGCATTTGTATACACATACCCAAAATGCCATCAATTAGACTCCAAAGTCTGACAATCTCATTCTCTTATGTAGGGTATGGATTTTTAAACAGAGCTGCCTTAAATAAAACAGTTACTTAGTATGCAGGATTAGAAATAGATGACCCCTTTCAGTTCTTGGACATTATTTAGCCAAGTTTTAGGTAGAAGCATAAATGCATGAAAAGCTGAGTGAAAAATGAACATGTAGTCATTCTAAAACTCATTGTTAAAAAATAAGTACTTCTGTAGCTAATACTCTTACAGGTATTCATTGTTCAATTAAAAATATACATAGCCTGGTGAACTACATTATGCTTTGAATATTTGCTGTTTTTTGCATTTTTTAAATTATCTAACATTTTCCTCTCATATCTATTTTCTGAAGTATAATCCAGCTATAAATCCCTTTTTCCTCCTGCGATAGCTGCATATTGCCAACCTCCTAGGACCTTGCAAAGCAGCAGATGATGATCTAATGGCGTACATAGATCATTTGATCAGTTTAGTTCATCTCCCTTTATTCCAAGCATTGGATAAATCTGATTTCTAGATTTATTATATTTAAAAATACTGCTTCTGCTTATTTATCAAAGCTACCATAAATCATTTTTATAAATTTTGCTACCACCTACTCTGTTAATACAGTGTTCCTAATGTCAACTGCACTACTACTTTTTCATGTGAGAAATACCTATTTACATATTCCACAGTATATCATACCTTTGGCATCTCTTTACCACTATAATTTGTTATGATACATCATTTTATCTATAAAAAAACCTTCCCTCCTGACTTCTCCGACATATAATGAAGTGCTCAAAGCTCTCCTTTTATGGTTTGAGGCAAAGCCTTCATTCTATTATCAGTCCTGTTGTGCAGCACCTCTGTCTTACCTACTTCCTCCAACACATGTGGGTATCTAGATCCGGACATAGTGTGCCAATGGAGAGTTTACCAGTAATGCATACATCGACATTACCACCTTTGTCTTTCACCTGGTAATAATTTTCCCTCAACAGTCCAACATCCAAATGGCACTCATTTTCTATATTACATAGTTTCACTATTTTAGGTCATCCCAGTTATCCTTCCTGCTTTGCCACCATTAGTGCCACTTTCCTAGCTTTTTTTTGTCATTGAGCATCAAATGTATGGCATTGCTCTTTCTTTACAATGACAATTAGTAATTATTGTATTCCTATTTAGTGTCTTCTCCACTGCAGCATACAATGTCTTCTTACACAAGTCAGTTTTTAACCCCTAAAGACCTTATGATAATGCTCACCCCAGTGCAGACCCTTGCAATATCTGACTGGCAATTCTTTCCTGAATGAAACCTTTTCTAATCCCTGTTTAGCTCTTCAGACTGACAGATTTCTTACCAACTTTAAGTCTTTTTCATCATTTCTGGGCTGTAAAGCTTGATTTCATCTCGTGTTGCACAGCAGACCTTAAAGATCTACAGCTAACATGGATGTGCATTTGTCAGGCACTGAAAGAATTTTCTTTGCTGGGACCTTTACTCAGAGAATCTGTCATCATGAAAGCTCTATGTCAGTTGTTCCAAAATATTCTGCATTCCTATCTCTGGGATATGGTGCATTCCTATCTCTTGGATACGGTGCATTCCTATCTCTTGGATATGGTGCATTCCTATCTCTGGGATATGGTGCATTCCTATCTCTTGGATATGGTCATCATTATAGGTTCATAGGTTCGTACTAGGCTATCTGCCCTAGGGCATTTATAAGCCTAGCCAGAGTGTGTGTGGCTTTCACCACCCCTTAGGATGAGAATACTATACCCATTAGTTTGCTGTGCCTCTGTCCAGCAGTGACACAGAGATGATTCCCGGAAATTATTAGCCCTGGCAAGCCTCAAACCCACAACCATGTATACTATAGTCAGAGCAATGTCCTGCAGTGACACAGAGATGATTCCTGGAAATTATTAGCCCTGGCAAGCCTCAAACCCGCAACCATGTATACTATAGTCAGAGCAATGTCATTACTAACCGCTGTAATTTCCATTCACCTCCCAACTGACATGTGTGAAGCAGGAATGTATCAGCCCTTTCTTTAGCCCACAGGAACAAATCCAGGGCCCAGTTTGCAAGTAAATAAGACTGCCAGAAAGAGGGCCAGCATCCAGATGACTAGCACAGAAGTATGGCATCAACCTACAAAGCAAGTAGCCTGAGTTTGTAAATAATGTATACAAGAAGCTGGACAGGAAGGAAAGGTCAGAATATATTATAGGCCTCCAGTTCTTGGAAAGCAAGGAAAAAAAAGGTAGCCCAAGGCCTGCAAAGATTCTAGGCAGACAGGGCTGGCAATATCTCCGCATTAATAGCATTCAGTGATGACATTCTGGGATGTAAATATGAGAGAAGGATTACAGAGTAGGAATAAAGATAATGAAACATCATTAGCCATGCCTTCACAGTACTCCAAGAAAACCATGTGATTACAGGTGATTACGGAGGACATTGGCCCTGGCCTGTGTGGGTCCAGAATACCAAGTGAGATCCTTTTAATTAAAAGACGGATAAATAAAGGAGTGATACATGAAAGAAATTAATATACTAAGCAATGAACTGAAGATGCAAAACTCTATCCAGGAACCCCTGCAGCAATGTATAATGAATAGAAAACAGGAAGAAAAAGGAATGTAGAAAGAAAAAGACGCCAAACATATGAAACAAACAGCAATGGACAATTATGTAGTCACTGAAATAGAGAACAGGAAGATGAAGTATTATGGAGAAAGGAATTGTTTAATATAAACATTTAATCACATCCTTTTCTAAATGAGCCCATAATGATTATCTTAACCATGGTGCACCAGCTATAATTTAATGGCGATGATACAGCTGATATATTCCCTTAACCTTCCTAGTGAATCTGACTAGAACTAACATCCTTTAAAGGAGCATACGATCTCAGACTACATGTAAGTATGTTACACGTAATCAAACCCAGCACTTAGCTGAAAGTGTGAAAAGGCTGATATGAAAGATGACTTACTTGAACCTAAAATTTTATTAGGCAACACAGAGAGGTGAAACTCATTCCTTTGGGTGGCGCAGTGGTGCAGTGGTTAACACTGTCACCTCACAGCAAGAGGTTCTCCGGTTTGATTCTCGGCTGGGGTGCCTTCTGTTTGGAGTTTGCATGTTCACCCTGTGTTCGCGTGAGTTTCCTCCGGGTACTCCGGTTTCCTCCCACAGTCCAAAGACATGCATCTGGAGCATTTCTCCCTGGGCCTCCACTGAAAACAGGCTCTGTGGAACCTAGTCGGACTTTCCCGGTCAACAAATGTTAAATAAAATAAATAAAAAAAAAAAATTGGTGAATCCCTCACACAGCTATCCAGTAAAACCAAGACCTACAATTCTATGCAAGGCATTGCTTTATAGTTTGACGTGGCACTGGGGCAGAGCTTCCTGTTCCTGTACAGTTGAACAGATAGAGACAATATATAGAGGAAATCTTTCTGCATGTTTCACTACAGTGTTTACCATTTAGGTCACAAGTGTTTGCATTTCATGTTTTGTTTGAAGATTGATTAGTAACATTTAGAAGGGGGTAGGGCTTGTGCACCTTCCTTAACCCCCACAACTCCTTTAAGATACAGAGAGGAGAAGTTAAGGGGGTGACAATCTCCCCTTACAATCCCATCCAACAATCAGATGCTGTGTCAGCAGCTGTCCAACTACACTACAGCCGTAACATTATAGCAGATACTCTCAGGTTCTAGTTTCTCCAATAATACCACATTTGAAAGTCGACTGCCTTTAAGGGGTTGTAAATAGTTGCCAGTTAGTCAATGGTTTAGCTCAGGGGACTACAATGCCCTGGTAGGTGGGGAGGAAGAAAAGTGCAGCAGGAATCATGATGTTAACTCTTCTACAACTGAACAGGATCAAACTAAACAAAGCATGAGAATGAGTTACCATCTGACTGAATTCTGTAACATGTTTATATGCATCTTATCTGACTTTAATGACTTATCCACCTTCACAGTCGCTAGGGCCTGCAATACTCAAGCCTAAAATGGGACTGATCTCCATAACGCTTTCCAAACTGATACCCTTTTGCATTTTCCTTTCCTATACAGACATAAAATGTATAGCTTTGTTTAAATTTCTACCGTTTTCCTTGAGCATGTACATTCCCTGTATCACACCATTCATATCCTTGCAATCTCATTTTGGGCTTTTTCATTTTGCTTAAGTGCCAAAAAAATTATTCAGGATGACTCATGCAGTTTTAGTGTAACTGGGCACAGGTGAAAGCCTGCAGGACATTGTGATACCCGGCTTGTAACATCAGCTTTACAGAAGTTATTCAACATAGCTCTAGTAATACTACAAATGGTATAGTACAACTAGGCTTAATCCCACATAAGAAACTGGCATAATTTTATTCAATTTGACCAAAATCTATTTTTATACATACTGCCTTTCCTATTTCATTTCATCCAAATAGCTTTCTAGATTAGTTATAAAGCTTAAAAAAGAGTACATCACTGTCATATTAAAGATGGAAGTTTATTCCACAAGAGTGGTAAATGTGAGATCCCGTCCAATATTATTTCTATTAAGTTTGAAAAGAAACTCCTTGATTCTATAACTTCAGATAAAAATGGGGTGCTATAAAACATTAGAGGAAAGTGATTGGTCACCACTAATAATCTATTTGATATTCAAAACAATTTAGATTTTCAACCTTAAACTGTATTTCAAATCCATTAACCTGAGACTATTTCTGTTGAAACATCCCTGACTTCTTTATAGATGCATTAAATGTTAGAAAAGGTAAGAGGAAAGTAAAACATTACACAGTTATACATATTACACACAACAGTCTCCCTAAACAGCAAGATGAAGTACGTTTGCTGATCTACTAGATATGTCATGTAGACAAAGGAAAACTTAGACCACAGTCCTTTTGAAAAGCTTGAGCAATGTACTGTTCTTGTTCTCATATGTACAAAGCTCCTTAATCACATCTACTGATATTATTAACAGCCTAGATTTTATAGATCACCTTAATACATTGTGTGGTACAATGTTGCAGCTGTTAGCACTGCTGCTTCACAGCTCTTGGTTCAATCGCTCATTCATGGCTGGGTTGTCTTCTCTATAAGGTCTATATGCCTTCTTTGTTCATGTAGATTTTTACTGGAAGGCCTGGTTTTTCCACATCCCAATGACATGCTATTAGGTGAAATAGTGATAGTCTAAACTGGCTAAAGGCCTACATGTTCTGCATGAGTGTGAACATATATCATGTAATGGACCAATCTGTGGCCCAGCACAGATTCACTAATTTACCAACGGATTGTCAACGCAGGCTGTTGCTCCCTTATAATCCTGAATAAGTAAACTGGGCATTGGAGACTTAATGAATGAATGAATCATTCCCCAAGTTAAACATAGCTCTGAATAGTTCAGTTACAAAGTAACTATTTCTAAAAGATAAATTTAGGGATCATGTTTGCTGAAAATCTGAAAGCAATAATCCTCATGCTAGCAGAACTGTTAAGTGTGAATGCTGAAGATTTCAACACTGTGGTGCATCAACCCCCCCCCCCCCATGGTACAGTGATTACAGAGTTGCTGTTTACATATAAGTAACAGCAGTGTTTAGGAGGGTGCAGGGCTATGACTAGTGAATAATATTCTAGTTTAAAATTGCTGTATTTCACAGTAACTTCAGAGTTTGTATTTATAGCAGATGTAAGTATGTGCAGCCCTCTCACTGTAGATTACAAGGGGGCAGAGCTCTTCTACAAAATTGTTCAAAAGGTGTAACAACAAGCTTTAAAATGTGTTCTGCTTTTCCTGTTATGAATCCCGGTTTATTTTTCAAAGTATCGTGACTCACAGTGTTGGGTTTTGCACTTTTTTTGGTATCGAGCCAAAAAGAGTCATGAGAGTTGAAAAGTTATTTGCAAACCTAGGTAACCAAACATAAAAATAGTGCACCTCCAGTAGCTATCACTGTCATAAAAGACGTAGCTTCATTTAATAATGCTTTCTTTAACTGCACAGGGGAAAAAAGCGTTTGTGTTGGAGTGTTATTTATCAGGACAAGGTTCCTTCAAACACCATAACTGGGAACATGACAGCCCCGATTAAAGGAGCATGGACTGGAAGCCCCTAAATCCAGTGCTGTATAGATATTAACAATGAAGGATACCACAATGAGAAGATACAAACTGAATTTTACATGTCAATATCACTAAAGGTTAAAGCATATTTCATTTTCCTTAACTGATGGTAATTAGGGAGCAGATGATTCTCAATAATACAATTTATTTAATTTATTTATTTTATATTTGGTTACCAGGGTAGTGTAACTGAGCTAGAGGCATTTTTTAGCACATGCCCAGGGAGAAAAGCTCCACAGTAATACAAAGTAAATTAAAACAATAATAATATATAAAGCCATTGAAGAGATTAAGACATTGTGGTACATATCTTGGTTACAGAGATTTTCAGTTTGAGCAGAGGTACACAGAGCAAAATAAATGCAGTTTGTCATACTATTTACATGAAACATACATATTTACAATATCAGTCATATTTACCATACAAGGCAAGGAGCTGCAAGTTAGACTTATACTGATCCTGGGAAAATGACTATATCATTATTTATGTACTGGGATCAACATTCATATTCCAGTCATCAGGATTATATCCTTACTGGACTGAGAGGCAGAAGTACAAAGACACAGACAAGTTACTTTTATTCTTAAGCAAAAATTCACCAAGAATGCTTTCTGGTCCAATCAGACTAGTCCCACTGATGCCGTTAAACTTTCTTTTAATAGTTCACAGGAGAATGGTGCAACTCCACATGAGATGCTAATTGTGGGTTTGCTATCTAATTACATTACTAACAGTGGAACAATTCTGAAAATAAATCTGTAATATATGCTGACTTAGTTATTTGCTCATCATCTGCACATTTTTGATATTTTCCTGTTATATCAAAGAAAACTCATTTTACAGTTACTCATAATTCTGTCAACTAAGTTTATTCTGTAATTCTTTATTATTTACTTATTTAGCTTTATTTTAATCACGTACTTACTTTATTTTAATCACTTACAAGTCTTGACTACTCTAAACATCTTAATTTAGCCTTTTTAAAATATTTTTGCATACTTGTGCATACCTATGTTACAGATATTAAATGAGGTAAGTTTAGTTTTAATACAATTAATTACAGAAGGTAATACTGTAAAATGAATGAAAACATTACTCCCAGTCTCGCTATCCACATTTTCTAAAGCAGTCATTTTATCTTATACAGTTTATTACACTCACCATGACAAAGCATCACAATTTGAACCACTTTGTGCCATAGTATTTTCAAACTGTATCCAAGTTACATAGAGTTTGTTCTATCCCATATATTTTTTCCAAGAAGTGGATTAATCTAAGTCTGAGATCTAGGATGACTCAGCTCACACTGGGGGTGTGACTAGCTGAAAACAAGACATTTCTGTATTAATGAAATCAAAGAAAACCCGAGCACAAACTTTGGATGAATAACCCCATTCTAATTCTCAGTCACTCTTTTACAAGCTGCATCTGTCTCCTACAGTGACCTCATGGACAGCCACCACTATCTGTGGAGTTTTCAAGGCAAATGGGAGAAATGGGAGTAGGTTGCCAGGTCTTTCTTCCATATCATACAGAAATGCATTCACACTTTTAGGCAGTTTAGAGTTCCCTGCTCACCTTATGGCATGTATTTGGAATACAAGAAGAAACTGTAGAACCTGGAGAATACCCACATGAACACAGGGAGGATATGCAGACTCCACTTAGAAGGGACATCAGCTGAGAACCAAACCAGAGAACGTCTTACTGTGAGGCAGCAATACTACCTGTTATGCCACTGTGTTGCCCGCTGTACTAAGGGATAATTAAAACTGCCAAACTTTTAATGTATTCTCTTTAAGCACTGAGCCTCTAAGAGGACAACTAACACGCTCCTAGAAGGAAAACACATTACTCTTTTGCAATGATTGTACAGCAGACAGCAAAATGTTTTTAGTGCAAGCCACAGTACAGATGGCACACAGTTTCTCTTCAGTGTTCTTTCTGTGTTTCTGAGAGGCACATTTGTCTCACTATTGGAGTGAGACCGTTCCTCTTTATTGTACTGTTGTTTAATATCAATTAAACTGAAGGGAGGGGTTCAGTCATTGCTTTAGCCAATAAGGTCAGAATAAGTTCAACACTATTATGCAATGGCAATATAGCTGGAATACCCAAGCCTAAGAATATTTAACTTTTTTCCCAGTGTTTAGAAAAATGTGCATTTCTCACACATATACCTACTAACATTAACAGCATATCATAAATGTATAGACGGATCATCTGACAGACTGACAAATACCCTCACCTTCCACCAAAAGTCAAGAAGAGACTGCATATGACAATAAATAAATAAAACATATTACTTAGAATACAATGATACTATGAATATGACATCATGCCAAGAGATAAATAGTAAGGATGGAGTTAAAGAAGATCAATGTATTAGAAAAAAGATAAAAGTGCCACTGCAGGGGAACAATTTTAAAGCCTTACATAAGAAAACAGTTTTATACAAGTATTAATTTTACAATATTAATATCAATCCAATTATAAATTGCAATAAAGAACTAAAATATGTGTTGCAATGCATAACAAAACAAGAATAACTATAATAATGTGTAGCAAGCACCACAATCTTCAAATATGACATTTCAATACAATATGTAAATAAATGTTAAAAGGATACAAAAACAAAGTTCACAAGACTCAGGATACAGTTTTCATTTCTGTCAAACAATTGGATTGTCAAGGGCAGTACAGTGGCATAGCAGTTAGTGTTGGTGCCTCACAGCACTTAGTTCACCAGTTCAGTAAGCCATTCATCTTTTTCCTTTACCAGGCTGGTTGCCTTCTCTTTCTGATCTTGTCTTTCTTCTGATTCCAAATGCTGGTCATGTCTTCAGGCAGCCCACCAACTCCTTTGCTGTTTTGAGGTCCCCTCTCCCTTTTCACATCTCTTTTTTTTTTTCACTGTGATTCCCTCAAGACTAAGTAAATGCTATACTGCAGGCAGTTCCAAAGGGCAGCACATGGCTGATTAGCATAACCTCTTTCCCAGAATGCCTCACTAGCACATAGCATGACCGAGGAGAAAGCCTGCTGCAGTAGGACTGTCTCTGAATTCCAAAAAGTTGACACATATACCTCTTTGTAAGGTTCTGAACTCAGGTCATTCATAATAGATTGTAAATCTGATACCTAGTTTAAATATACATCAGCTGAATTAAAGATAATATTAAAGGATTCAAATGAATTAACTATCAAATAAAAAAAAAATAAAATTTGCATTAGGCCGCATCAAATCTAAAATAACTAGATATAATGAGAGGAAATTGAAAGATAAATGTCAACATCTGCTGGTACAAATTAATATGAATCTGGACATTACAGAAAAAAAGGAAAATATGTTGGTTTTGTAATGTATGCATGTTTATTCATTTCCTTATTTAGACTTCACCCTGAGGGTTGGGAGAGCAGAACATAAATACCCTTACACGTGCGCGTGCATGCCATACATGTATAAACACACACACACAGACACACACACACACAGACACACACACACACACACACACACACACACACACACACACACACACACACACACACACACACAGGTGCGCACATGTACATAGGTATATTCATGAAGTACAGATGCTTACTGCGAATCTTGAAGATTGATAATTCACCCGTCAACATGCAAATGCAACATGGAAAGAAAACCAAAATAGCAAAAGGCCACCTAGACACAGAAGAAACCTGCAAAAACTGCACATAAAGAATCCCAGCTGAGAAATGAAAAGAGGAACCATGCCCTGTGAAACAGCGATGTTGGCACCTGCCTTACGGTGTGGCTAAAACCACACACTGACTTTATTTATAAGCAAAGTGAAGGGATTCGCTATCTGATACAGATGCAATGGGAATCATAAAATACAGTAGTGTGCAAAGCACATACAACAGAATCTTGAGGAGAGATAATGTAACAGCAAAGCACACAGCAATCTCTGGCACCTTTATATCTTTAGGGTTTACTTCTATAATGTGTAGATGAATTTATGCATTAATTTCCACAAATGGCTGTATGAAATGGGGTAATTCATAAAACAATAATCTCCTGTAGCTGTTACTATAGCAGTGCATTGGGATGCCTCATTCTCCTCTTAGACAAATAGAAAATGTATTTGTTTAGGTCTCGGTGGTCAAGAATGTCTCCTGGCAGCACTTTCACGTGGCTAATCACTGATCAACAGCTTAATTTCAGCTCTCTCAGTGTGAAAGAAGAAAATTAAAAATAAGAACCAGTGTTGCTTTTGGCTCGAGTAAAATTCAGTTACTGGATAGTAAGCACATTGCCTGGATGCCAGAAAACAGGAAAACCATCCAGAAAAGGTGAAAAGAAAGCACTAGCTGGAAGAATCCTGCAACTGTTCAGCAAAAAGCAGTTCAAGCTTCAGCTTTGGTACAAGAGATGGCTTTCAGTAATTCAGAAGAAAAAATAAATCAAATGTAGTGAGAGGTGATTAAAGTAAATGAAACAATAAAGGAGCATAAAATAACCAAAAACTGGAAAAATAGAAGCTTTAACTAGGTTTAATATCTCCAAGTGTTTTGGGTTTCTAATACCATGATGGGAATAGACCACATTCCAAAGTATGATTAAAGTTCATGAAATTAGTATTGTTTTAATCTTTGATATTAGCCAGAAGTGCTCTTCACAGAACTCATAATGTGATCAGAATGAACTCCTCCTGCAATTCATAGGGAGTTAAATGTATCGGTGACATATCTAAATACGATTGTAAATTCTTTATTATAGGACCCGTTGCTCCTACTACTATTGGAACTGTTTAGGGATCCTTCTTCCATGCTGCCCTAGTTTCTGCCTGTAAATCCTGGTATTTTATGACTTTGTCTCTCTCTATATATGTAAGACACTGTAGTCACTGGGTGCAGCAATATCAATGCTCAATGCTACTTTTGTCTTCTTTTCATGGACTACTATATCTGGTTTTCTCGCATAAATTTTTTGAACTGTTGGTAATGAGTGATCCCATGTGATATAAACTTCATCATTTTCTATAATACTTTGCGGCTCATGTTTCCAATGTTTTTCATCTACTTCAGTATTATAATGTTTGCACAATCCCCAATGTAACAGTTTGGCCACATTATTATGCCTTTCAGCATACAGTCCTTCTGCCTTTAGTGTATCGTCCCCAGCAACAAGATATGCGACTGTTTCCAATTCTGTTTTAGAAAACCTGCATTTGTCCGTTTCTCCCACATATTCCAATGGACTTTGTAAACCAACATGTATGTAAGTCCTCTATCCTGGGCCACCATTAACCTTTCATCTTCTGGTTTAAATTCACCTCTCTTAACCATTTCTGCATTCAATCCTGATCGACATGAGGTTGTTCCCAGAGTCTCCTGTACTTGCAACTATATTTATGCATTTCCAAATTTCTTGCCATCTTATCTGATCTTTCACCTTATATTCGTCCCTCTCCCAATTGCTGCCAGATTTTTTATCTACTTTTGGTTTGATTTCCATTCCCGACACCGATACGCTTCTGCTAAACTAAGCAGGGAAGTCATTTTATACTTTAAACATCTTATACTCAAGTTTTAAAACTTTCACTATATTTGAGTCTTGTGAGGATCAGCAGCTGTGATCTGGGAGAACTGCTGCCCAAGAAAAGATGGGCCAGCTAATTATATATGTTTTTCAGAGTAGCTGTCAAGTGATAGTCTTTTGGGGGAAAGATGTACTGTTACTAACTCTAAGGTTGATTTTGGGCTTGAAGAGGTTGACTGCTTTTTGTGCACTGCAGCAATGGTATTAACTAGGGACCTCTGGACATACCACTAAACTGCTATGAATTTGGCCCCGAGACTTATCCTTGTTTCTCCTAGATTTATGATGACCTGTTTATGTATACATACCTTTCTAGATATATTAACAAAGCCTACACAATATTTGCCTGTCACTAACTGTATACATTGCCTAGTGTATAAAGATCTTCTGCTATGAAAAATAAGAAAGTGCATCCCTTTCTGATCATCTGCTATGATTTTCAAAGCCCAGTGTTAAGATTTTTTAATGTCCACAGACTGAGAGATATCATCTAAGAGGAACTGGTTAATAAAAGGCTCCAGTCAGCACACAGATGATTAAATACAACAAGGCTTATAATAAGGTCAGCACATTTTCTGATGTGAAGCTAGACCATCAGTCCATTATAAGGATAGGCCACAGTGGTCTCGTATGGAAAAATGCAGCACAACTCTATGTACTTAATGCAGTGCGTTTTACAAATGCTGGAAAATGGAAGTATTCTTATGTGAAAGAATAAATATAACTGTTGAAAACAGTGTTCAGCATTCATATGTGAAATAATGAAAAATAAATGTTAACCAGTGATCCATCGAAAATGTGTTACTTCTTCACCTTGGGTATTCTCAAAGTATACTTCTATACATGCCACATAGTATATTTTAAAGTAAAGAATTGTCCATTTGATGTGGTTAACTCTGATATACTTCCTAAATTAAATAGTGACATGTAGTGAGCATCCTTTTAAAGTCAGCTACTCACTGAGATATCTGTAACCATGTCAGAGTTATTTGATGAATGTTATGAACTGTCTGTTAATAGCTGGATAAAGAAGTTTGCATTCTCTGTGGGAAATCATTTCCTTCTGCAGGACTGTCTCTGGTCCTTGCTTACCTACCACACTCACCCTTGTACTGCTCAACCTCTTAGTGTAAGAATTCTGGAAAAAAAGACAAATAACGGAGGACAAATGCCTAAATCAGGGACAGATTTTTACTATTGCTCTTATAAGGTCAGCAAGTTGCCAGAATAGCAGGTTTTGTATTAGTATGCATTTTCAGGATGAAATAAAATCTGAAACTCAAATACCGTCATTATTCAGTGACTTCCTTCTTCAAAGATTTGCTAGAGAACTACAAAGTTTATGAGAAACAGACCAAAAATATAAAGGACAAGTCTAAACATTCTGCAAAAGTCTGGACAGTTGAAAGGTATGCCCTGCTTACCAGCTATTTTTAATAAACAGCACCAGAACTGTAGCTCTCCATCACCACGTCCACCCATGATACAAGTACAAACAGTGACTACCTTTACCAGCTGGATAATGACCACATGGTATCTGCCTTTCCCTGTATTGCCTGGAACAGCTGTTTTATGTACTGTTTCATGAAGGGTGCTCCTTTTCCCTGCCTCGCTTAGATAATCTGCTAAGAAATACACTGATAATGGAATGGCCTTCTCAGGGTTTTAAATTCAAGTGTACAATGATTGTTGTCCAAAAAAGCGTAACCCTTAATGGAGAGTACATTTCAGTTCAAAAAAGTCATTTAAATTAAATTTAGCTCATGTGATGCATCTCCATATATCAAACAATACTGTGAGGATTAAAATCCCCTGCCCTTTAACCCATTCAGTTGCACCCAAGAGGAATAGCAGTCTAAATGACAGGACTAGTTCTGGTATTCTATTTCCCTTTACAGTTATCAGAATTCTTGTCATGTTCTTTTAACCTTTCTGAGCAGGCTAGAGGAAAAAGAGGTATTTTTATGATGATACTGTCGATGTCACTGTGCCATGTGGTAGCCCCTTTTCTATTAAGGTTGAAGGCCAAGGGAGAAAAGCTCCAGTAACAAAACCGGCAATTTTATACAAGAAAATGGGGTACGGATAGAGACATGATGAAATCAGCAAGAAAAGGAGATGGAACTGAATTCATGCTAAAGTTGTAGTGAGTACCTTCAAGTGGAGGACCCAGTTTTCAGAAAATCTCACCAACAAGACTCTGATATATAGAGTGTATTTTTATATAGCATACATTATGGAGAACAGTAGGTTAAAACAATAAAAGACAGCTGGGTGCGCAGGTCCTAAGATAAAAAAGTGCCCATTCCTGGTGTATGCACTGGTGGCAGGACTGGTAAAAATGGCAATGTAGAATCCTCAAGACACAAAAACATTCATACAATGGGGTTAGTCCAGGCTCAGGGAGAACATGCCCCCACCCCTCCTGCTGTAGAAGGAAGTAGTAGTGCTTAAAAACTAACAGGCCAAAAAAGTGCCATAAGATGACAGAGTGGACTATTGAGAATACCGAAGAAATTATGCATTGTTACCATCACACAAGAATCCCAGCATTTTCAGATAGAGGATATTCTAAAGGATTAAGAGTGAAATTAAAGGAAAGAAAACTACTTGCTCAGGAAAAACTGTCAAAAGCTTCAAATGGAAATTTGCATTCATTAAATCAACAGATCCACAGATGAAGAAATTTTGGTCTGTGTGGAACAAAAGCTACAGGGGAATTGTGAAAATATAAAGAGTAAAACCCACAGATTTTTGAAAAGTATAAAGAAGAAACATAGAGATGGGAAAGAAAAGGAAACCTGATGATGTTGTGTTGTTGTGTCTTTTGGCTTATCCCGGTTAGGGGTCGCCACAGCGGAACTCCGGTCCGCTAATGTTTGGTAGTGGATTTTTACATGCCGAGTTATCAGCCCTGACGCACAACCTTCAATGAAGGCACGCCCATTCACACATGCCTCCACACAGAAGACGCGCTAGCTGACAATCGAACAAGTCAACGTCTTGCTGTGAGGTGACAATGCTACCGCAGCACCAAAGAAAAGTAAAACCTGATATGGTGCAATATTTACACAAAGGAGAAAGCCAAACTAATCAATACAAAAAGAGCAGCTTCAATGACATTTGAAGAGAAATATAGGCAAAGGTATCCGGATATGAAAATTTCACAATAGAAAAAATAAGAAAGCAAAGAGGAAATGTGGAACAGAGGATTAGTAAGGAAGAAGTTAAGCAAATAGAAACTGAAGTCACGGATTATCTATGAAGTAAAGGATTTAGTGTAGAAAATCCAGCACAGGTAATATCACAGCATGCTGGAACAATGAGTTTCCAGATTAAGGAGCAGTAAGTGGAGCTGGAGGGAACTGTAGTAGTAGTAATATGGACATGGGGAAAGAAAAAGAGATCTGGTATGGTGCGATATTTATGCAAAAGAGAAAGCAAAACAAATAAATATTGTGCAGATATGTGAAGGCTGCCAGGGTAGCTAGATAGAATTTTGTAGATAATGCTGTCATTTGCAAACAGTAATATAAGCCACAGGCTTGTTCTCTTAAATGTGAAAAGACTGTACTGGATGTTGAACTGCAAAAATGTAACAGTGCATTCTGCTGTAAGAAAGCTGATAAGTCAAGCATTTTATGACTGTTTTGATCTCAGGGCTCGGAGCCGTGGTGTCTGAACCAGCAGATTATTTCTATTGTTTTAAGACTAGAGTTAATTGCTAGATTTTACACATATAATGTCTTTAATTGCTGTAGTTTCCTGACCAGGTGCATGCTTACTAAGAAATGTTAATATAGAGCTTCTGTTAGCCTGGGAAACCTGAGAATTGTTAAGAATGAAAAATGAGTCAGCAGGATGTATTATCAATTTAAAGGACTTTCTCAGAGACAGAGGGAGAGCATTTTGCATTTGTCTTGAGAACATCCAACTCACCAGCATTCTGCCTGTGCTCTGTATGTAAGTAGGATCTTAAACTTTTGTATCTCTCTTAGAAATAGCTAGGAAATAAGAAGATTAGACTAGTTGTTTTCTGTATAGATGTCAGAACTATTCTATAATATTATTTTGAGCATTTTCTTGTGTCTGACCCCTCAACTAGCACTGTGTAGTAAGACGTATTGTCTTGTGTTTTTATTATTCATTATTAAATATTTTGAAACCTTTCAATTGTGGCTGTTTTGTGTAGAGATAATTTAAGCTCTGGAGTACATTGCATGTATACAGTGATACTGTATAAATCCACTCCAAATAAGCCTTGCTGCTCAGTCGCACTTACCATTTGGATAATAATATTGCACAGTAATAATTGGACACCCTTTGGTAAGGGCCTTTTTAGTAGGTGATAAGTAAGGGTCCTGGTGGCAGTGATTACTACCTTACAGCCTAGACAGAAGGGGCACAGCTATTGAACCTATCCCAGCCTTTCTCAGGAGTGACTGTGTGGTTGTATATAAATCATATCTGAAAGTGTGTGTGTGTGTTTGCGTCAGCTACTTGGGCAGGGACACGAAGCACTGGTTGGACAGAGCGAGTGCTAGGAGGACTTGGCTTGGCACCCTGGCTAAGGACCCCACTCTATAGCTGTGCCAGTGGGGAGTCTTATTGGGGATCTGGAGAGAAAGGGAGAAACCAGCCCCAGACTGACTGATTTCTGTGTGCTCTTAAGGGAAATTGTACTTTACTGTGTGTGTATTTGTTATCCTTCCCAATGTAGATGCCCCTCAATGGTGGTAGTGGTGAGGATTGAGGTTCCTTGATTACCTGGCCAGTGCATGGGCATCACAAATATAAAAAAGCAGCACCAAAGATCTTTGAAGACAAGTCCAGGCAAAGGCACCCACACATGGAAAATTTCACAGTACAAAAAATAAGAAAGGAAAGGGGGAAATAGAAAGAACTATTAAGGAAGTTGAACAAATAGAAACTGAAGTTATGGATTATTTGCAAACTGAGGGATTTAGTGTAGAAAACCCAACACAGGTAATGCCTTGGTAGGATGGAAAAATGAATTCCCAGCTTAGTCCAGTTAAGTTGCACAGCAAAGGAAAGAGCAGGGAACAGTGGCAACTCTTATATGCAAGCAATGATGTGAAGTGATGGGCCAATGAGTCCCACATGAATGAGCAGCAGATGAAGCAGGACGCATCTGAAAAGGATATTCCACAGGAAAGTGCTCTGGAAGTTTCTGTAGAACACTCGCAGGAAACAGACAGGAAAGAAGGAGCACTCCATTAAGAAGAAAATGATCTAAGGGAAAAGCTGCTTGATTCATTAGAGATGGATGGCTAAATACATTAAGATGGATAGAAGACATAGCAAAAAGTAAACAACATCAAAATGTTAGAAGTTTGGAAAAACAGATGAACACAATAATTAGAACTAACGAGAAATTCTTGTGATACAATAGAAATTAGTAAGATATATTACTGTGCAGATAAATTAACTGATGAAGGCTTACCACAAAAACACAACAGCAATAAGGGAAAGGAAGAGAACAAACAAAATGCCACCATGGACGTATCCACGTGAGAAAATTATAAAGCAATTAAGGCAAGAAGTATCACTATTAGAACAGAAGAGGGAACAGATCATCGAAATATTTAGAAGGACAGACATGGTAAATACAAAACACAGTATCACAGGAGACCAGGTTCTATCCTACACTATTGCAAATAATAAGCTAAAATATCGGCACAGGCAGAAAAAACTATATAATATACAGAAAAGTACAAAAGAAAATCATTGATGATCCAAAAAAGTTATATAGAGAACTTGGAAACAAAGTAAAGCAAATAGAAACACCACCAAAAAGGAAGAAATATACACTTTTTAGAGAAATATTAATAAAACCCCTGCTGTACATAAAAGATAGAAACATTAAGAAGAAATATACACTTTTTAGAGAAATATTAATAAAAACCCTGCTGTACATAAAAGATATAGGTAGAAACATTAAATACCAGTAAGGAATTCTGAAGTAGAGGATATAAAATGGAATGAAGTAACAGCCAGAGAGATTGAAATAAAATTATGAAAAGCTCTTCACTGGAAAATCCCATGCCCAGATTTAGTACCTAACTTTTGGCTTAAGGTATTAACATCTGCACAAAGATTTAGCCCCGAGTAAGAATTACTTGTATGCTCATCCTGAATAGACACTAACTTGGTTAACAGAAGAAATGGTACTCCTCCTTAAGAGTGAATGTGTGTGCCTTCCTAAGAACTACACATCAAAAACCTGTCTTTCAATGATATATAAACTATATACTGGAACTGATGCTGACAGATTTTATAGTCATTTAGAAAAAATTCTATTATGGCAATAGAACAAAAAAGGTTCCAAAAGAAAGTCAAAATAAAGGATCATTTGTTGCTTAATAAAAAAGTATGCCATGGGTAGATTACAAAAAAGAATGCTTACAGACGTATAAGATGCACCCTACATTGATCAATTACAGTACAGCTACAATGAAACAGTGGCAAACCACTTTGCAGCTAAGACATGTCAAAAGGCAAAGGGCAGGGGGCGTGGCCAAGGATGAACACAGGATAGCAGCAGATTTCTTCAGCTCCACCAATTTCATTACACTGACAGGAGTTAATTACTTAAAAAATTTATTTTTGAAGTAATTTTCTTTCTAAATATGTTTGTTTTATATAGTTCTTGAACTATATCTAAAAAAGAAAGGAAATCTTAACAATATTCCTGTCAGAAATCACTTTGGAAATTTTCCTGTCAGTTTATCAGTCTGAAATGAGTTCCAGTAAGACAAATTCTCAAGACTCCAGCATCAAGAAAGAACTTCAGTCTCTGATAATTATAATCCAGCAACTTACTGCTAAGATGGATAAAATGGATACTAAAATAGACACCTTCATAGAAAAAACTACAAAACAAATAGACTTGTTACATATAGACCTGCAACAACAGAAGATCCAGATGACAGGCATAGAAGAAGCTGTGAATGACATGGAAAATAGAATACAAGAAGAGGAAATCAACATTGAGTTTCTGCTGAAACAAAATACACATTTACAAACAAAGCTGGATGACCTGGAAAATAGATCTAGGCGCAATAACATTAGGATTTTTGGACTGCCAGAAAATATTGAAGGTAACAATATTACTTCTTTTTAACAACATGGCTCCCTAAAACTTTAGACTTACCAGAAGCATTCTCTTTTGGTATCGAAAGAGCACATAGATCTATAGCTAATACTAACTCTAACAAAAACTATCCTAGATCAGTTATAGTTAGATTTTTATCATCTTTTGATAAAGAGATGGTTCTTAAATCTGCTTGGGCTAAAGCTCCTGTTAAGATTAATGAGACAACTGTGCGTTTTGACAATGACTTTTCTTCCATGGTAATAGCTAAAAGAAAAGTTTTTCTGCCACTAATAAGGGAGCTTAAAAAAGCACAGTTTAAAACATACCTTCTGTTTCCTGCCAAGCTTAAAATCTTCCTTCCTGATGGGCCTAAAATTTTCGATGACTTAGACTCTGCTTTACTGTTTATCAAAAAAAATAAGATTTTGGATAAAATAGAAGAAATGGAATGGGCTAGTCCTTCATTAAAGAGACTGGCAACTGAAACTTCGTGGAAGACTTCAGAGAAAAAGAAGAGACTAAAAAACAAATGATTTGTTCTAGGTTTTTGTTTTCTCTCATCATTTTATTTCATTATTAATCTTTTTAAATATAGTTCCTGCATTTCCAAGAAGCAACAAATATTTTGAAAAAGATTTAATCAAAGTTATTCTCTGTGTGCAAAGAAATGTTTTGTTTCATAACTAGTCAAAATATCTGGAGATTTAATGGCAAGTTGTGATTCAACTTGTTTCTCTTTCTGAAAAGGAGAAGTAAGGTTAGTAATTTGATACATTTTTTTCTTTATCTTTTTTTTTTCTTCTCCTTTTCTTCTTTTCTTTGTTTAAACAATGACATTCTATTTAGATTATGTAGTGGGTAAAGGGTGGAGGAAGGCAGGGAGAGAAGAGTAATGAAAATATGATTAATAGAATAATAACATATTAATTCCTTGTAAAAAGTTTATATGTTCTTCAAATGCTATTCCTAATTATACTTTCTTGATTACACTGCTTATGCTTGTTTGTAAATAATCTGTCATGCTTTAACTAATAATAATTAGAACTAAATAATAGTAAATAATGTTTTATTTTTAACTCTATTAATATAAACAGTAAGTAATATTTCATTGTATATACTTCTTATAGCTTTCTCTTACATTTTTTTATTTCTGCCTTACACCCTTTTACTTTCTACTCTTTTTCTTTTCTTTATTAATATATAGAAATGCTTTTGATCATATAGACACAGTAAATAATAAGATTTGCATAAAAATTGAGTTGGGACAAAAATTTTGAGTTTTATTACTTATTAATAATTTTGGGCTTAATTTCACTTACATAGAGGCTGTAATAACCTGTAAAATACATTGTGAAGGTTTTGTCATGTTTAGATGCATTTACACTGCTAAATGAATGTTTGTCACTAGTTTTTAATAAGTTTCCCGCCAAAATGTTAAGAGAGACAATCTGGGATGTGGGCTGTCTCATGCAGTGTCCATGAGCTACTTCAAAAGCTTCAACTCTCAGAATTCTCACAGAGAAGCTGAAAGCAGCTAGTCTCACCTTTGACCTAGATATCACACTGACACATCACAGATTCAGCAATGACACTCTACCAGGAAATAGAAATGATACAAATGCGACTATGTGAAGGAAAATGAACTCTCTAACATCTAAATGTGAGTTATTTTATATAATTACTTAAATATCTATGTTATAATTCATAAAATATGTCAGTTATAATGAGTTTAAATTATACAGTTTCTTGTAGTTAGTAAATGTCTTATTTTAGAAGGCATAGAAAATGAAACATTTATTCAAGTGTTTTTGAAAATCTACTTAACAGCAGCTTAATAATCTGTGTTAAAAACTTATGTTCCAAACATATACATTACTATAACTCATTTAATTAATCTGATTGACAAGCATAAATAATTTTATAACTCTATACTGGAAGAAATTGTCATGTGATATATTTTAAAGCAGTAGTATAGCATGGTTGTAAAATCTGGTTACTAAAATGTGTTTGCTGTGCATTATTTTGTATAAAGCAGACAGATTTATTGTAGGGACAAAAAGTAAGATAGTGCTCAGTAAGGACATAACTCAGTGAGATCAGATATATATATATATATATATATATGTGTGTGTGTGTGTGTGTGTGTGTATGTTTGTGTGTGTGTGTGTGTGTGTGTGTGTGTGTGTGTATGTGTGTGTGTGTGTGTGTGTGTATGTGTGTGTGTGTGTCTGTATAGTATATATATATATATATATATATATATATATATATATATATATATATATATATATATATGTATATGTATGTGTGTGTGTATGTATGTATATATATATATATATATATATATATATATATGTGTGTGTGTGTGTGTGTGTGTGTGTGTGTGTGTATGTATATATATATATATATATAAGTGTTTCTGAGAATCTGCATAACTATGCAGTATGATTTATAACAATTTCTATGAATATAATACTTTATTCTATTGAGAATAATGAGTTTGAGTAAATGCTCATATACAAGCAATTCAATGTTTTTTTTGGAAGCTGTTAATTGCATTTACATGACAGAAAATAGATGCATCTTAATATATGTAATGTCTGAATCATATTAGCCAAAGTTTTTGATTTAAATGAATGTTTGAACCTATTTTTCTCTCCTCTTGATTTCTAACATCAAGATTATTTGAATGCTATTTGAATACAAGTGTTTTATATTACATGGATGTATATAGTAGTATGAACAGTTTTAAAAAAAAAAAAAAAAGGTTTATTTTAGTTTATATGATACTGTTTTACCAAATGTGTAGTCTTGTCTTGCTAGATAATTGAACTGAAAACTGTTAACCTCAGTTAAATATAACTAGTATTAAATTGATAAGGTGGTAGCTGAGGTACTGCTGCTTAGGGTAGGGGTTAACTTGAGTGGTAAATACTACTCTAAGTTGGAGTTTATAACTCCAGGCTGGATGCAAGGTTTAATCCTTACATTATTTTCACTTGTTCATTGTTATTTGTATATAGTTTTGACATCCACAATATATTTTGTACATTCATTGTCACTACAAACAAAATTGAATCCTATACGAAATCCCATAAGAGATTCAATAAATACAGCTATATTTAAAGGTACACCTAAAGGAGGAGATGTAACATTACTTATCTTGTTATTTGTTATTTTGATCATAAGATTCTTACGTTTTAAAAATGCCAAATGACATCTTTAAAAGGAATTTCTTTAAACATTAATGGATTGAATAATCCATGTAAAAGGGCAAGCCTAATAAGATACATTAATTTACATAAGGCCAACTTAGTCTTCCTGCAAGAAACCCATCTCTTGAAAAAGATATTGATAAACTAGCCACAAACAAATATACAGTATTGGTTAGTTCAGAGCACACTCAGAAAAAAAGAGGAGTGGCTATTTTATGGAATAAAAGTATGCCCATTCCTAAAACCATTAAGTCTTATCAGGATGACAAAGGAATGTTTTGTATGGTTACAATACAAATTAATGGGAAGACTTACACTTTAATTAATGTGTATTGGATACCTGGAATTGGTATTAATACAGTGAAACATCATCTTGATAAGATCATATCATTCTCTATAGGAGATATTATTTTAGCTGGTGACTTTAATTGTATACTACATGAAAGTGATACTACCACTATAGGGAAAAGAAGAATTACATCTAATGCAAAACATTTAAATGATTTTGCTAATTCTTATCATTTGAATGATATTAATAATCAGATAGATTCAAAGTCATTACCATACACCTTTTTTTCTAACAGATACAAAACTTATTCAAAAATAGATAGGGTCATTATTTCTAACCAGATGGTAACAGATTTAATTAATTCCAAAATCATTTCATGTCCTATATCTGATCATAATTCAATTGTTTTTGAATTCATGATAAAAAATACTCATAATGTTCAGATCAAAAGGATACCAGTATACTTAACTCAACTAAAAGACTATAAAGAATATATACTTTCAGAAGTAAAACATTTTTTAGACATAAATAATACTCCTGAAGTCTCCATTGTTTATGTTTGGGATGCCTTAAAATCATATCTATATGGACAAAGTATCAGATGGTATAATAATAAAAGGAAATCTTGGGATAAGGAATTGTTAGATATTCAAAGTAAATTAGACTCTTATAAACATAATAATAAAGAAAATATTATGGACAAGAAAGTTATTGAAGAAATAAACAAACTAAATTTGAAATACAAAGAAATTTTAACTCATAAAGTTAAAATAACTTTAGAGAATACAAGTTTTGTCTTATTCAATAAGCCCCAAATACTTACATAGACTTAAAAATAAAACAAAAAGGTTGAATAAACAAAACCATATCAAAGAAATCTTTTCTCTAAGCAACAAGAAGAATGTTTCTAGTATACCAGAAATACTAGATGAATTTAGAAATCACTTTCACAAAATTAACCATAATAACATTAACATGGAACCTAAAGATAAAATAAAGGAGTTTATAACCACAAACATGAATAAAAAGCTTAATAAACAACATATTAAACTATTGGACAAGAGTATTTCATATACAGAAGTTATTACACAAATAAATAAGCTTAAATCAAACAAAGCACGGGGTAATGATGGTATTATACCAGAGATATATAAAATCCTTTCTAAAAGTACATATTCATTAATACATAAGGTTTTTATTTTGGCCCAATCTGAGTTAATAACCCCCCCATCTTGGCAATATACATTTATTTCGCCAATTTTGAAACCTAATAAAGATCCAACTAGATGTTCTTCATATCGGCCCATCTCATTACTTAATGTTGATTATAAAATGTTTATGAGCATCTTTGCTGATAGATTGAAGACAATCATTCCCGGCATTATAGATATAGATCAGACAGGCTTCATTGTAAATAGAAATACTTAGAAATACTTTTGATAATATAAGAAGAACTTTAACATTAATAGATTTTGCAAATAGGAAAAAGAAAGATTTAACACTTATTAGTCTTGATATAAGTTCAGCATTTGATTCAGTAAGTTGGGACTATCTGTTTACCTTAATGAAGTGCACAAACTTCTCAGATGCATTTGTAAATCTAATTGAGCATTTATACAAAGGAACATTGGCTTATATTAAGGTAGGAACATATGTTTCACAAAAAATACCCATTCTTAAAGGTACAAAACAAGGATGTCCACTTTCTCCACTATTATTCACTTTAGTAATGGAGCCTTGGGCTAATTTGATCAGAAACAGTACTGGCATAGAGGGTTTTGAAATAGATGAAAATACAACATCCAAAATTCAACTTTTTGCAAATGATGTTCTAATTACATCAGCAGGATCTAATTCTTCTATGCAGTCTCTATTTGATAAAATGATGAATTTTAAAAGTATTTCTGGTTTAATATTCAATGAAGAAAAACTAAAATACTACCTATATATACACGAAAAAATATTCTCATTAGTGATTTTACTAAATATGTACCCAATTCAGGTCAGATAACTTATTTAGGTATAATACTATCTAAAGATATTAAATCTATTATATATAATAATTATAATACCTGTTTTCTTAATATACAAAATCTTTTTAATACCTGGAATAATATGTTTTTTACTATGGAGGAGAGACTTACAATTATTAAAGTGATAATATTCCCCAAGATTTTATACTTAATACAATCAATAATACTTTCACCTACAAAAATAATTATCAAGAAACTGAATACACTAATGTTAAGTTTCCTATGGGCACCTAATAGACCTAGGATTGCATTAAAGAAACATACTAATAGCTGGTCTCAAGGGGGTGTTTCTTTTCCAGACTTTAATTTATATACTATCTCTTCTATTGTAAAAGTTATTACTTTATTAACAGATCAGTCATATGTCACAAAATGGAAAGATTATTGGGAGCTAATTAGTATGCACTTCATGAAAATCTCCTTAACACATAAAAATATGATTGTAAATAGCTCCATGTTATGGTTACTAAAGGAATTTTGTACTTCACCTATTACACCTAAACATATGGTTTGTTACCCATTAAATATTATTATTAGTTATCGTAACTTTATATTCATGCACCCTAAGTATAGAGAATGGAATTTTATTGTATTCCCTATAGTGTATACTCAGGGTATGCTTTTGTCATCTACTTCTGAAGGAACTCATTTAACTATAGATAATGATCTAAAGTACTGGTATCAGTTGATATCTGATAATAAAGTTAAAAATCTAGATTTCTTAAAACAATAATTTGATCTAAGAGAAACTTGCTGGTTAGAGGTTCAGACCTTTAGACAACATCTCATTGATAAAATAGATCTAATGTCTATAACAGTTAAAGAATCTATTCCAACACTGATTGATTACTTGATATTAAATTTACAACATAAAGTTTCTGATAAAGGTAAACTTTCATACATACATAAAATTATCAGACAAGAAACGTTTTACAGTGTAGATTCATACCGGAATTATTTCACTTCTATTAATGGGGACCCACCAAATCAACAAGATAAACAATATATATTGGAATCTGCTTATAGAACTACGTCTTCCATAGTCTGGAGACTTTATACATGGAAATTTTTACATAGATCTTTTTATACACCTTTGATGATGAATAAAATAAATAATAAAGATAATTTATGTAAGAGATGTAATGTAGAAATTAATGCTGACTGGGCTCATATGTTTTATGACTGTATAAAATTGAAAGAATACTGGAAGTCAATTAATGAATTTTTGCAGGCTCTTTTTACAGATAATTTCATTATTTCTAAATCTCTTATATTATTCAACACACCTGTACCTCAAAGTGTTAAAAAGGTTAAGCTTCCCTTGTTATGGTCTATTCTAGCAGTGGCTAGGAAAATAATAACTAGAAATTGGATTTCAGATACACCTCCTTCGTTCAATGAATTTAAAAATGTTATGAATATAGTGTGCCATATCGAAATAAACACAATTAGGACAAGAAAAAATAGAAAAACATCTTATTATATTGTATGGGATAATTTACAAAATTTGTTAAAAAAAATTTTAATTTCAATAACATGGTATTTTAGTTTAATTAATTGATCTGATTGTAGTGGATGTCTTTGTAAATACTTTAGTTGAATATTATAATAATACCTATTTTTAATTACTTGTATAAAATTGTTATGATATTTCTCTTACATGTTAAAACAATAAACCTGTTTTGAAAAAAAAAAAAAAAGGCAAAGGGCAAATTATTATCCCAGAGAGAAAAATGAAAAGGGGAATATTCCAGGGTGATTTTTTTGTCAACACTGCTTTTCGTTTTGCCGTTTCCCCAATAAGTTGTTTACTTAACATATTAGGCCTGGTCACAATCTGGCACCCAGAAAACAACCTCGTTTAAATATGTTTCATCTATTTTTCATGGAGGACTTAAAACTGTACAGCTTATCAGAAGAGGAGTCGAAAGCAGAACTACAAGTGTTTAAAACCTTCTCGGATAATATAAGAATGACACTTGGTCTTGATAAAAGTGCAAAAGCAATGTTTAAAGCAGGAAAGCTGCAACACCAAGAAAACATCAACCTGGGAAAGCAATATGATATAAAGGAATTTGAGCCTGAGCTGGAAGCAGTATATAAGTATTTATGAACTGGTGAAGGCTTGGCAATAAAACATGAACAAATGTGAATAAAACTCAGAAAGGAATACTTTATAAGACTAAAACTAATATTGAAAACTGCCTTGACATCTAGGAACAAAGTTCAAGCTATAAACCAATTTGCTCTTCCTGTTTTAACTTAGAGTTTTGGGGTGATTGATTGTCCCCAAAAGGTATTGGATAGGAAAGCAAGAAAAATGCTTCACGCTTACCAAATGATGTTTAAAAAAATCAGTGTACCAAGATTACATTCCTCATTCTGAATGAGGTGCGGGCCTCCTCAAAAATGACTACATGTATATAGCTGCAGTTGTGGGACTGCAAACATATCTGCTGACCTCAACAGATCCAAACATAGTCAAAGTTTTAAAATATGAGAAGAAGTCTAAGATGACTTCTTTGATTAGTTTAAGAGAAGCATATTGGCATCAAGCGGAAATGGAAATCAAACCAGAAGTAGACAAAAATCATACAGCAACTGAATCTGCCAAAAAAACAGAAGAATATAAGAAGGCTCAGATGATGAGGAAAGAAATGTGGAAAAAGGCATAAATATTGTGGCAAGTACAGAGACCTACTGGAACGACCTCATGTTGAACAGGATTCGACACAGTAATGGTTACGTTACGGAGAATTGAACTGAAACCAAAAAATGAAAGGTTAATAATGGTAGCCTAGGATAACATATTGCATACATGTTGGTTTGCAAAGTCCACTGAACATGTGGGAGAGAGATTGACAAATGCAGAGTCTTTAAAAAGGAACTGGAAACAGTTGCACATCTTGTTGCTGGGCATGATACACTCATAGCAGAGGGACTGCATACTGAAGGGCACAATAATTTTGCAAGGCTATTGCATTGGGAATTGTGCAAACTCTATAATATTAAAGTAGTTGAGAAACATGGAAACATGAACCACAAAGCACTGTATAGAACGATGAAGTTTATATCACATGAGATGACCCATTACCATCAATTCAAAAACTAGATGCGAAAAAAACAGATATAATGGTCCCAAAAAGTACCACTGATCAGTGAAATTGCTATACCCAGTGTCTTGAAAACAGAGAGGTGCAAAGTCATAAAATACAAGGATCTCCAGGGAGAAAAGAGCAATGTGGAAGAAAGACACCCAGGCAGTTCCAATAGTAGTAGTAGTAGCAAGTCGTATTTAGATATGCTACTAACTCATGTAATTGTATGAATTATGGAAGGAATCGGCCACATTTTTGGTGATGCGAAAAGCATTTCTGGCTAAAAAAGATTGAGACAATAATAATTACATGAACTTCACTCACACCCTGAATTAGGGATGGGGATCATTCCCATCATAGTATTAGAAACCCAAAAGTATTAGAGAAATTAGAGAGAAAAATGTAAAGCTTAAAGGTACAATATGGACATACAATAAAAAAGGCAGCTATACCAGAAAACAATCTGCAATCAGTAACATGTACAGTTATTTTATATTAATACAAGACATTTGGCATATACAATGAGGTTTAAATAACATACTACAATTTTACATTTATGGGTAAAAGAAATAGAGGTGGTACGGGAGGTATGAGTAGAAGGCAGAGAGGAGGTGAAAAAAAAAAGCAGAGAGTGGGCAAGGAAATGTGATTAGTGTGTACATTTGTTAGGTGATATACAGAAAGAGAAGGTTTTTAAGTTGTGGTAGATATAGAAGGTAATGAGTATAAGATGGAATTTTGCTGGAGGGAAAAACTTGTCACTTGGTAAGTAAAGAAAACAGAACTGTTTGTAAGGGCAAAAGGATAGAAGAGAAGGAAATTTACATTGAGAATTTGCTTTACGTATATATGAGTAATCAAGGTGTGGAAGGGCCAATGAAGTCAAGCCTGAGGAAGTGCAAGAATACGTCTGAAGGTTTTTAAAGTGTTGTTTTAGAACATTTTTGAATCTGCATAGGCTGGTTTGTTGTCTGATGATGACAGGGATAGAACTCCTGACTTTGGATTTGAGTACAAAGACAGACTAGCAAAGTTGTGGGTTTTAGCTATGGTTAACGGGGACTTTTCAGTGGAGTGCAGTGACTGTGCAGAGTGCAGGACAGTTTTGAGGTTTGTAGATTAAATTGTGTAAAGTTGCTAACTGGGTGACACACACACACACACACACAGTCTTGAAGTTTTAGGCAGCCTAACATTAAGGCTAATCAACTTGTATTTGGATATCATATTTTTAGGTGGTTATCTATAATGACACCAAGTAACTTTGTGTGAGACACAACTTCAAAAGGCATGTTTGAATGAGGTAATAAAGAAGTCAGTTTTTTATAGAACACAGATTTTGGTCTGAAAAGCAATAACTTGGTTTTCTCAGCATTCAGCAGGAGGTGAAAATTGCTGAGTCAGGTTCCTAAAGATAAAAAATATATATATATATATATATATATATATATATATATATATATATATATATATATATATTGTGTCTTTTCCTGCAGTTCTTGGAGAAAGTAGTTCACTACCCAGCAATCTTAAAATCTGGTAATGGAGACCACTACCACTATACACAGCAGCACAGAACAGCTAAGTTAAAGACTTGAACCATGGATAATGGGAATCTAGAGGGATCAGACAGTTTGGAAAATGGGTAATAATGTGTATTCTTTTGGACAGCTGGATAAACTGTGTAGAAAGGCCAGTGGTAACCATTTTTAGTAACTAACATTCCTTTCTTGTGACAAGGTGAACAGTAACCAGCTAATCCATGCCAGTACTACAGAAACTTGTAAAAGTGGTAACCAGACAACTGACTGCATAGAAATCAGACTGCAGAGCCCATCTCAGATGGAAATTGATGAAATTCCAAGAACTATTAGCACAGCATTGTTGAATCCCCTATTATATACCATCCAGTGAAAGTTTAGCAAAATCAGCCAATCTCATCAGATAAATGCACAACACACTTTTGGAGAAACCTGACCAATAACAAGAAGCAGTAACAGGAAGCAAAGGAATTACCAGTTGTCAACTTGTTAAATTAGAAGGCTAGTGACAAACATGTTTAAAAATTAAAAGTATTAAACTACAACCCCCCCCCCCCCCGGTAGTTGTTTCTTGTTACATTTCTCTGTTTTTAATGAAATATAGTCAATTGCAAAGGAAAGGGCCACATCTTTGTGGTCACTCTGTCAGTGGCACAACATTTATTCGGTTCACGCGCACAGTATACACTGCCACATTGAAGGATATGCAAATGAATAGTAATACAGCTGTATGTCTAATGATCACACTGCTGTGCACAAAGACAGTGTGCAGCTACGACTAGAAAGAAGTCCAGATTATACACTGGAGATGTTTAGAAAAGTAATATATTTTAATACCTGTGTGTTTTAACAGTGACAGACTGTGGTGGTTAGTGATCAATGCATACTTACACTACTCCAAAAATACTCACTCACTTGGGCTTTACCCTCATGGGTGAGCCTCACTGACCATGGGTAAGCTGTTTTTCCAGTACTGACCGCTACGGACAGTTGCAGTAAAAGAAGGCTCATAAAACTTGACTAAGATGGTGGATCAGTGTGATAATCTAACAGACAATAGATGGCAGTGAATGGAATGTTAAGAATGAATAAATGAACGAATAAATAAATGCATAAAATAAATTTCCATAGTTCACATTTATAACTGCACTACCTCTCTACTCACTCATTTCAAGTACTTTTATTCATGAAACCAAAGCCCAGTCTCAAACCCAGGGCTCCTGCTCAGCAGCACAGAGCATGTTCTGGTTATGACACCCCCGTCTAATTTAGATTTTCATTTATAAATCAGCAGGAGATATGATGTCATTTACATAATGTAATGCATACAGGTAAAGAACAATGACCGCCCCCACATTGTAGCATGCACTTCATGAAATGAAATACACAGCTGAGCTTTTAATCTTGGTGACTGAAGGCACTAAGAAGATTTGTTGCTACTGACTAGCTGCCTTGAGAATTGTACAGATGTCTTACACAAGATGAAAGCCTCAGTTCTTGGCTACTATCCAAATCATTAGGCATCCTCAGTAAAATGCACTCAGCTACATCAAAAATCTAGGCAACAGGAAGTCTACTCAGCTGTACAAGTAATACCTCACATTTGTAACTAGCATGGATCGAAACAATGTGAAAATGATGCAGAATGATTATAGATAGACACTGACAAAAGAGTACCTTGCAGTACGTTAACCTGTTTATGTACACAGAATGAACTGTTTGCACGTCAGAGATAAGCAGGACAGATAACGGTAGTCAGCTGGGCAATACTTCAGCCCCCTCCTCACACAGAAGATTGTGAGAGTTTTGCAGTACACAGCATATGATGACTAGTTGCTTGGGAGGGGTGAAGGGTATGGTGTTTCTACATTACTTGATCTGAAATATTTGACAGCAGTGAAGTAGTCTAAAACACACTGTTAAACATTATGATGCAAGAGGACAAGGGTACAGAGAAGACAACATGAAAGATAATGCAATAGTTATGATGATGCTAAGTGGCCAGATAGATTGCTTTAGAAATAAGTTCATAATTTACTCTGACTGGCTTATGAGTATATATTCAAATTAAATAAAGTAATTATATTTGCTTCCTGAATTCACCAAGTCTACAAACATGTCATATACAGATATTCCTACATACATACATGCAGGCAATATAAGTCCCTGCCATCAAGGCTGTCAGGATGTGGTGTGGATAGACAATGGAATTGCATTTTTTTCCATATTCCGGTGTAATGCTTGTAGTCAGGAAAAGGTAAAAGTTTAGAATAAGGTCTCTAAGCAAGGCAGAACCAAAGTTACCATGGCAGGGGGGCATTATTCGATATTTCTGCTAGTAACCTCCTGGCAACTGAAACTGAAAATGCCTTCAAGAGAAACTATTGTACTCCCAGAACAATTATTAAAGGAATCTGTGCTTGTCATAGATGGTGTCGTACACTAAAAATGAGACACAGGCCAGGCTGCAAAGAAATCTCAGAGTAAACCAACATTTTCTGCTTGGGGAAAAAAGTTGTCCACCTAGTTCTGAAAGTGAGGTTACAGGAAACGTTTTGAGTATGTTTAGGAGCGTTTGATTCAAACTTAAGAGAGTTTTGGTTGACTTTATAACAGGAATAACTAAAATAGCTTGCTTATTCCTGTGGTGTGCTGCTTTTGCAGCATTTACTTCATTCTTTGGGAGCAACTTCTGTCAAAGAGGAGCTGATAAATGTCACACACACCTTAACTTTTACAAAGCTTTTTACTTATCTCTGGCCTAATATTGCTCATTATACCTTTGAAAAGTGAACGCCATCAATCACAACTAATTCTATAATAAAGAAGTACATATGTGGATAAGAGACTTTTTACTAAGTCATTGCCAGAAAAAGGGTGTGGCTGTATGACAATAGAGGCCATCAGAGTTAACACATGCAAAGAAATGTAGTGTCGAACTCTAAACTTATACGAGTCATAAAAATTTATATTAAAATCCACAAACAATACAAAATGTATCTTACTGCACTAGGCTGAGATATTAAAATTAATCAATCCAACAACCTGAAAGGGCAACGTGCACAATACTAATTAACAGTTTAACTCTGCCTCCCAATTAATTTGTGCAAATACCCAGTTTTGAACATGGACATCCTCTGTGCTATTCTGGCTAGCTCATACGTGTACCGGACTTCGCACAGTACAAATAGGACTCTCTCTCCAGACATACTTAAATTCATTGATGTCAAAGATGGCAGGCAAGTGATCTTGGGTATCATACTGAGATTGTTTCTGTTTTCCAGTGCCGAGGGCCCTGGTGCTATTTGCAGTGTATTGGTTTGAAGTAGTTAATAAAGAGGTATTTCTGGGAGAAAACAAGGTACATGGATTACCAGAAGACTAGGGTAAATTCATTATCACCTTCTCTAAAAGAATAAACATCAACTATATACTAGACAGCATGGAGTTTGCTGCAAGTTCTTTTTTAAGAGGTAGCATGGTACATTAGAATTCACTGGGAAGCAAACTTTCAAACTTCAAGCTTTCTGGACAGCATAAATTCCTTCCATGCCAAAGATTCAATACTTGCCCTAAACTATTTATTACATGGAGTTGCTGGGGCCACCTTAACATGTTTAGCCTGAGAAGGCAACTGCATTCAAAATGTCAGTTTTTTTCTACTATAAAGTACTTTCATTTCCCTCTAGTCTAACTTAAATACAAAGAAACATAATTTAAGCAGAATTCTCACTGACTTCTGCTGACACTGCTCTATATACCAGACTGATGTGCAGTCAACCCATGCATTTCTTCCTTCTAGTACTTACGCATCATCATTCAGACTGTGAATTGTAGCTACCTCTTCAAATTTTGTAATCTTAAACACACAAATTAGGCAGAGCCAAGATCGTAAATGCAGGTTAAATAAAAAGTTTTAGATACAGGTACTGACTGTGGACGGTTCTACATGTTTGTTATCAATACAGATGACCATTTATGGATGGCGCAGTGGTGCAGCAGTAGCATTGTCACTTCACAGCAAGAGGTCTCTGGTTTGATTCTCGGCTGGAGTGCCTTCTGTGCAGAGTCTACATGTCCTCACTGCATTCTTGTGGGTTTCCTCCGGGTGCTCTGGTTTTCTCCCACTTTTCAAAGACATGTGCCTGGAGGATTTCCTCCTGGGCCTCCTCCGGGTGCTCCGGATTTCTCCCACTTTTCAAAGACATGTGCCTGGAGGATTTCCTCCTGGGCCTCTGCTGAAAATTAGCTTTGTTCCAAGTTAGACTTTCCCGATAAACATGTTAGATAAATAAAATAAAAACAAATAAATGATCAACTTTACACACTAGCTAAAAAATGTGTATTAGAATTACAAGGAGAGCTGAGCTAATGGACTGTACCTCTACAGAGCAGCACTATCCCACCTCTGCAGAGCAGCACTATCCCACGTCTGCAGAGCATCAGTATCCCACTGCTGCAGAGCATCAGTATCCCACCGCTGCAGAGCATCAGTATCCCACTGCTGCAGAGCATCAGTATCCCACTGCTGCAGAGCAGCACTACCCCGTCTCCCTGTAATGATTTATAGACGTGTCACCAGCAGCATATGATGGGGGCGTTATCCACGGCATTCTTATCTTTCCGGCATAATGGCAAGTGCTATATTCTACCCAAGGAGTTTAAAAGTATCAGCAAACAAAAAGATGCACTCTACAGAAGGAAAAACTATGGTTAAGATTATGGTGGTCTGGCAGTCTTCAAAACACTGCACGTTATAGGAGTTTTAGACCCACAGCACACTTTCCTAAGCGTAGAGAGGAAACTAAAAGAGTGAAAAGGTCACACAGAAAAAACAATTAGTAAAAACTAAATGAAAACTCCAGCCAAGCTAGACCTTCCACTGAGTGACCTCTCAAACCTCTTGTATTAGAGGCACATGGGATACATACAAATGACCCTGACGAACATCAGGTGTTTCAGCTATATAACGATTTTGAATGCCTATGACTTTTTTGTTTTTTAAATCATTTTAATGGACAATTTCAGGCCAATAAACCCCCCCCCCCCCAAAAAAAAAGTGGGGTTGACAGATAACTCATTGACCACTTTAGGCGTAAAAGAATGCTTGACCCTAACAGATACTTGATACTTATGGAAAATAAGGGAGTGAGGAGAGACCATTAGAGCTTGGAGCTCAGAAACCCTTCTGGCAAAAGTGAGAACCAGTAGCACAATGGTTTTCCAAGGACAACATTTTAAGATACAGAAGGTCACTGGTTCAAAAGGTGGCTGGGTAAGCTTTTCCAAGACAAATTTAACGTCCTAAGGAGGAGTGATAGCCCACCTAAGTGGATTCAAATCAAGGACACCCTTCAGAAACTGCTTTACCTCAATTCTGGACTGCAAACAAGAATCACAGGGCACTCGTGCAGAAATGGCAAACAAGTATGCCTTGACAGACGAATAGTCAAGACCAACTCTTAAGAGCTCACACAAGTATGAAGTATTGTGAGAATCATTTGAATGAAATTCATGCTATTTTCAAGAGACCAGTTTGGAAATCTTTTCCATTTGAATATGTAAGATCTTCTAGTGTGGTAGGTTTCCTCATCTCCTGGAAAGCTGGAGGATGTCCTCTGAAAATTTGTGTCTGAAAAGGATTAAAATTCTATTTACAATGTAAGGTTCAAGGCTAGTAAGTTGGGATGAAGCAGGGCACCTTTTTTCTGTGTAAGCAAGTCCATTCTGTTGGGTAACTTGTGATGATTACCTCTGGTCAGATGATGAAGAAGGGGAAGCCAGTGTTGCCTGGGCCAAAAGTAAGACCCCAGCAAGATTTTCAGCCTGTCCTTTCAGATCTTTAACATAACCTTTGGGATTAGGTGTAGTGGAGGGAGGGCATTAAAAAAAAAAAATTTCCCCTTCCATGAAAAAGCCATTGCGTCCATTCTCCAAGCCTGGGGGAAAGGGATCGTGGAGCAAAACAGCCTAAGCCATTTGCTGTGAGTGGAGACAAGTTCAATTCCAATTGCTGGAACCTGTGTTCTGAGAGACTGCTTTCCAATCTATCTGCAAATATACAGAGCTGAGTATATTTTTTTTGGTTTTAGAGTTTGTACTGTTAGTTGTTGCTTAGATCTCTGTTGAAACCGCTGCCCCCCCCCCCCCTATTTTCTGCCATGTCTTCAGTTGGTATAACTGTTTTTTTTACAGCTTGTGTGTGATTTAACTCAAGGATCACTTACATAAAATTAGACCTGTTAGTAACAGCCTGCATTTAATTGCTGGAACCTGTGTTCTGAGAGACTGCTTTCCAATCTATCTGTAAATATACAGTGTGCAAGCTTGCACTGCATGTGAATTGTTTTTACTACTGTTTTTGCTACTTTTCAGTAAAAAAAAAAAAAAAAAAACTGTAAGACTGTTTCCTACCTTTCCTGTAACTAGTCTCCCAGATACAGATTTGCTGTATCCAAGACTGTATGTAAGCTTCTGAGACCCCCAAGCCTTTCTGTGTTGGAGGGACGCCTTCTAGCTTATCAGTGGGAGTGGTAAGCACTAGGTAACCTGTCTACCACATAAGGAGTGGTTCTGGCCCAGAAATTGTAGTTACTGGCCGTTTGGGCAATCTTTTCTATCTCTCTCAACTTTCTGATTTGAAAGTCTGCATTTGCACTTGTTTCTGTCCTGTAACTCGTCTAGTGCAGATACAGATTCTTAGTTTTAGTACTTAAATTTGCTTATTCGTGCTCAGCACTTGTTCAGAACTTGTAAGCACTAAATAAGCTACTAATTACTATAGCACTCAACCTTCCTCATTACCTAGAGGAGAACAGTTTTTGTACTTACTTTTCTCACTTGCTTAAAACAGCTCTTGTACTCACTTTCCTAACTTATCTAGAGGAAAATATTTTTTTATTCAGGCATGTCCAAGGGTCAGCTCCCAGTGTTCTCTCCTGTCTATCTGATGAATCTGGGCATCTTGAGGCAATGTAGAAATTGCCTCATGTACACAGACAATCCTCTCCTCCTACCACCCAACACTACAACCTGTGAGAGATGCACTTATCTAGCCAAACTGGAGGTAAAGCTCTCTCCAACCAAGACTGAACTTGTCAGTCGTAAGTCGAAGGTAAATATTTGCACCAAACCACACTCATCACATAGTCTCACTAAATCTACACCACCAAAATCCACACATAGTATAACAAAAACATTTGCGGAGGCTCTCAATAATAATCTGTCTAAGCAACAGAGACCTCCAAAGCAGAAACGCAAGCAACTTCCATCCCCCAACACAACCCAAATGACACACAGCTCACAGACTCTGTGCGCCACTCAACCACAGCCAATAAGGCAAAACAACGTACCCAACAAACTAGTCATAGGTGACTCTATAGTCAGGCACACTGATGTCCTACTCACCAGGCTAAACAAGGAGAAGGTTACTGTCAGCTGCCTGTCGGGTGCCAGGATCCGCCACATAACCCACGCACTCAGGTCATTCCACAACAAGTACAAATATAACTCTGTCATTGTCCATGTTGGTGTGAATGACCCGAGACCCCTGGACTACATGAAAAGAGACATGGAAGAGCTCTCCGATCTTGTAGCCCAGGCAGGTATGACCCTAGCCCTGAGTAGCATTCTGCGATCGCCCAGAATGATACCGCAGTACAAGGACAAAATTAATGATTTCAACAATTGGCTAAGCTTCTGATGTCATTCCAAGAGGATCCAGAATCTGTCTGCTTGGGATGACATGGTCGACAGACCATGATGCTTTGCCACAGATGGCCTGCACCTGTCGCCCCTGGGATTCCGGATGCTGCCTCTATAGTGCCTTTTTTAGGCAAGGTTCAAATAACAAATTCACCACCGTAACAGGAACAGGCAAGCAAAAACTGAAGGTAATGCTACTCAGTGCTAGAAGTCTAAATCTCAAAATGCACTCACTTGAGGCACTCCTTAAAATGGAGAACATTGATATCTGTACAGTGACTGAGACCTGGTTCAAGGCTCCAGACAGCACCTCTGCACTACCAGGCTATAACTCATACCACACTTTTCGGCCATGTAACCTGGACCGAAACATCAAAGGTGGAGGTGAATCCATATTCATTAAGGATATCCACACCTCCAGGCTAATTGCTCAGCATAATGTACAACGCCCCTTCTGGAATGTACCTCACAAGACATCTGCAGCAGCTGAAAAGGCCACAGAAGTACCCCACAAAAAGGATTACTGGCCTCAAACAAATCCCCTACACTGACCACCTCAAAAAACTCCAGCTTTATTCCGTAGCATATCACCTACTCTGAGGTGATCTCTGCCTAACATATAAAGCTATGTTAAACCCAGAGCTGTTGGACATGCCACACCTAAAGAAATCCCAATCACTCCAAGCTATACACTCTAGGGACCTAAACCTTGTCGCCACAATAAACAGGACATGCTGGAGGGATAGATTCCTGTCCCAGAGACTTCTCATACTCTGGAACAAACTACCTATTTATAACAAGCAAAATTCTTCATTAGCACTCTTCAAGAAAAATCTTGATGAGTGGATGGGAAATAGGAAATACACCCCGGGGATCACTTCTGTGTCTCTGCTCGACAGTGGCACAGGAAAATAACTTTCTTGGGTGGCATAAGCCAGGAAACCTTGTTGGCTAGGCTTACGTAGGCCCTTGGGCCGATAGCCTAGTATCTACCTATGAACCTATGAAATAAACCTGTCTCAGGAATACATTTCTGGACTATGTCTAGGAAGACCTCCTTGTTCAATATCCATTTGTGAGGTTCTTCCAAGGAACTGCTTAGTGAATCCACATTGTCCTTGGATGGAATGTAAACTGCTTGAAAGGACAGATTTGCTTTTACAGCTTGGTCCAACAGCAAAAGTAACAGTCTCCACAGTTAAGACTTTGTCCACCCCCCCAGTCTGTATATATCACGACTGTTGTGTTGTCTGTGAAAATTCTAAGGGGGACCTGGCTTCCACAAGTATGAAAACACCTGTACAGCCTGAATGAGTGCCTTCATTTTTTTTCACAATTATGTGTTCCTTCCTTTGTCTTGGGGTCCATTGACCCTGAACTTTCAATCAGCCTCTTCATGCACCCAGAGCTAGATTTGATACATCTGTATGCATTTTATGAGTGGGAAACAGTTGATTTTAATGTTAGTCCTGGATTCAGCTGGACTGACAGACACATCAATATACCACTCTTTTCAGAAAAAGTAGTGAAATCTGAGTGTCCAATTGGTGGTAAAGTTGAGACCAGAGAGACTTTAGTTACCTTTACATCTTTCTCATGTTGGCATAGAGAATCACCCCACAGCCCGTAGAATTTCTCTTACAAAACAAGACTGAAAAGGAAAGAGGGAATAAAAGTTCATAGAGGCAGTCTGCACCTTCTCTTGTGGGTGAAAGGCTAGCATGCGACGTGTGTCAAGCTTACAACCCAGAATGACTAGATTCTGTGTAGGGGTCAAGGCAGACTTTTTTCGATAGATTGTGAAGCCAGCCTTTGTGGTACGGAGACACTGCAGTTGAGAGGCTTTAATGGGTCTTCCTGAGAGGTTGCCTGTATAAGAAAGTCTTCAAGGTATGGGAAATATTTGAATTCACTGAGTCCTGCAGAATGCAATAGCTGGAGCTAGGCACTTTTTGAAAACCATGGGGGCTGTGGATAACCCAAAGAGTAAAACAGCGAAATGAAAAGTGTGATGAATATGCCGAGAACCAGGTTATCTTTCTATAAGAATGGTGAATGGGAATGTAAGCATCCTTCAGATCCAAGGATACCAAAATAGTGGTGGGGTAAGATGAAGGATATAATACTAATACCTATTTGTTAACTAGGTGGGCCCACTGGACACAGTCACTTTTCAGGGGTGACCCAGAAGCAATGTCTCGCTAAGTGATTTTATCAAGGTCGCACAGCAGGCAAAAGAGCATGGACAGAATCAAACTCTGTACCATAGGAATTGCACTTCGTAACCTTAACCTCTGTACCAACTGCAGAGTAGAAGAGTTTGAAGGGAAAGCATTTTGAAAGAAGGTACCTTCAGAAAGGTATTGAGCTGATACTAATCCAGAATAGTCTCCTGTCTCCTCCTTATCTGTGTACCAGGAAAGGTCTGGAATAGAAGCTTTTTCCTGAAGGAGTGGTAGCACAGATTTGATGGTACCCTGGTCGAGACGACTCTGCAAAATAGTAGGGAGAAAGTGTGCCTAGTTGGCTGGAGGAGGTGGGATACCTCTGAAGGCTGGTATTTCTTTCCAAGTCATTAAGTAACCACCAGTCTGAAGTGAGGAGCTGCCAATTTGAAAGGGAGGAGGTTAGTGTTTTTGACAGGAGAAGAAGATGGTACAAAGTATGTCAGGTACATTTGTCTGGAAAGTGAGGTTTCTCTGACTTAAGTCTCTTGTATGTTTGTCATGAAATGATTTTACTTGCAATTTTTTTGCCTATCTGTGTAGATGTTGGGTCTCTAATAGAAAAAGAAAGTGGGCTTAGCTGTACAATTCCTTTATTACCTGGGTACTGTTTGATAAACTTTTGCTAATCTTGCATTGTTTTTCCTTTATCCTGAAAAGATTTGAACAGGTCTGCCACAGCAGGGCAGAATAGAAGGTCCTAGTTAAGAGGGGGGGGGGGGGGGGGCTCTAATAGCTTACCTTTGATATCTTCAGATAGGGACAAGGAATGAAGCCATACACATCTTCTGATGACAGATCCAGCAGCTGCCATCCTGGAAGAAGCTTCTGCTGCATCATAGCTACATTTGATGGTATGTCTGGCCAGCTGAGTAGCCTGACCCACCACAACAGCAGCCTGCTGCTTAGTTTCAGAAACCTAAAGGTTAGTCAAACTTTGTTCAACTCTCCAAGAATAGGCAACAGATATTTTCTCATTTGGGTTTAATAATTCAAATCTCTTAAGACCAGAGTGGCAGGAGTGTAAACCTGCTTTCCATATCTCTACATGGCTCTAACGCCGCTGTCTGAAGATAAAACATTAGCACCACGTAACAGTAAGGAAGGCTCGTCTGTAGAGACAGAACACAGAGGAGTCTTCCAAGGGATTTTTATATAATTTAAGATCCTCTGGTACTTTGTAAAACCTGTCAGGCCTATTATAGGCCGGTGGCTGGGAGTTAGGTGAAGTAGGATTGTATGCCAAAACATCAAGAAAGGCCTCCAAAACTGGAGGAACAGTTGCAGGCTTAGGAACTCCTACCAACAAATTTTAACATCTCTTCTGTACATCAGAAACTTGCCTGAGTCACATTCAAAATGTTGCATAATTTTTATGATGGTTTCCCAAAGGAGATTTCTTCAACAGGAGATTCGAGATATGTCTTCATTATCAGAAGCCAACTGGCCTGATGAATGAATCTGAAAAGAATATGCTAGAGCGCGTTCATTAGAATTACATTCTTCCTCCTCCTCAAAAGAAGATTCATGTTGTCTCTCCTGATGGAGGGGGATGAAGAGATGAAGCAGAAAGGAAGGAGGTTTGAGAAACAAAACGGCCCTGTGAAAATTCTATCCATTCCTTTTCTTTGGATATCTGAGATGACAAAACATCCTTAGTCTTTTGTTTCTTCTTCTATAGGGTGATGTCTGCTTTACAAAATATGACAGCTCCAATCCCTAGCATACCTCAAAGATACAGATCCCTCATCCCTAACCAGGATTTGGGGTATGTCCTCTAGTCCCTCAGAAATAATGAGCGTTATTTCCCCCTTCTTATCTATATTGGTGTGATCAGTCATATCATATGTGCGAGAATCAGATGCCAAACTAGATTCTGGTGGGGTCTCAGTAGTAGGAGCCTGAGAAGTGATCAGGCGTACCACGGGCTGCTACAATACCTCAATGGTATGACAGAGTCAGACTAGCTAGATGATGATTAAGGCCTAGGCCATCTGAATTTCATTTTTGGAGCAAGCAGGACGTCAGTTGTTGAGGGTTCCACCATTTTGGTTTGGATGAGGCGCTTCAAGCGCTAGGTCTCTAAATAGGTATTTAGCGAGAAAAGACTCATATGGGTGTTCAGAACAAATAAATGACAAATCTGACAACTGTTACACTTGTGTTCAGCTTCAAGATAAAACATGCTCTGGGAGTGGAAGTCCTTACAAGGGATCTGCCTACCCCAATCATACTTCCCTATCTGTAGTTTAAATCTGTTAGATGTCAGATAAAAGTAAAAGAAAAAAAAAGGAGGATTCACCAGTGGGGCACTTATTTGAATACATGAAGGCAGAGAACACCAATGACCACATGAGGAAACAGACTGACGGGTGCGAGACCTGCGTTCAGACTGGCTGTTCAGATAGTTTGAGGATATTACACTCATTTATCTTTATGGCCATGGGCTTAGGTCATACACTGGCCATATGGAAGGTCTCTGTCTCTGGTACCCAGGGCGGAAGTCAGGTTACCACAGCATGATGACCCAATAGTACTGGAATACTGCAACAGTGATCCAAGGAAGGACATCAAAGCTTTATTTCAGCTGATCAATAATCCTGTTATTTGCATTCTGTTTTGAAAGTAATGCAGTAGTCTGTGCTTACTGGAGAATAACTAAAGAGCCCAGGCATTTAGTGTCCTATTGCTACAGCTGTTTGCTTTGTTGGTGAATGAGGTGTTAACAGCAGAGTATTTATTTCTCTGTGGGTTTTCTAGTAAACTGATCAGGGCACGTAGGGACAAAAGAACAACTCTGTTCATTCTTACTTTAAGTCAAAAATCTTAATCTCGGAACGAATACACTGTTCTGACCTCTGATTATACTACTAACAGAGAGGTACCATACAATCAGGAACTCATAGACAGCTCCTGTACCTCTACTGTAAGGATCAAGATCTCTAAAATCCTTTCACAGAATTCTCAGCCTTGCAATTACATGTGAAGTTCACAGGCAAATTACACAACCCATAGCTGTAACACTGGCATATTACAGTCAATCGTTTTCCTTTAAAATGGGAACATGATACTGCAATGCATTTACACTTATCACTGACCTTGTCAACAATCATAAATGCCCAGTCAGACTTTAAATAGCTCAGCACTGTAAAGTGATACAGATGACATGGCATTAGTATAATTAATGTACTGAAATACATTGCGGATTATTATCTCCTAATGTTATAAAGGAGTCCATGCCTAAGCCAAAGTATGACCTAGCCCTTGATTTGTTTACTTAGACAGAGCCATAGCGCTGGTATTCTAATTCCAACGCAGGAGTGACATTTATGTGTTGCCAGGGATTACATCCCAAGAGATCCCTCTGTTTCCATTAAAATCCCACATCAGGCAGTCTGTCTCTCCCATCGCAGAACCCTCCAAATAGCTTCACAAACAGTTGCAATATGGAAGGCCCTGTCGCACTTAAATCCAAGAGTTTCAGGTCAAGTAGCAATACATGTATAAACTGTTAAGCTTAAAAGGAACAATGTAACCTGAATTTCAAAATGGACTTCTGCTTTATCACATTCTGCAGAAAGTGATTATGTGAAATCAACCATTAGAGTGGCAGCCCATATTGTAAGCACATCTAAACATCCACTACACTTTACCAGTGATGAAAGAAGTAATCCTGTGCTGAACAAGGATTAAATATTACTTATCAACCACTCATGACATCAGAGTCTAGAATAAAATTAGATCTGCAAAATCTGAAAAGGATTTTTTTTTATAAAAAACAGTCATTTTATGAAATTCATTAACTTAGTTGGATTTTTTTTTATATACAGCTGTTGATAGGTCACATTTATGGTTTGAAAGTATTTAATAGACATGTAGTCTGGCAGACCACTGAAGAACCTAGCTCAAATTCCCAAATGCCCCAGAGCACTATCCGGTTCAGTAACTTGCTCCAAATTAAATGGAGCCTTAAGAAATCAAACTTTGGACTACATGAAGCAACTTATCAATTCATAGCCTTAATTCTCTGAGCTAGCTGCTAACTTTTATTCCTACTGTTAAGAGCGCTTTTTATGTAAGTATCTTTCACTCTCTCAAGATGTATACATACATATACAAGTGTGTGTATGTAAAACATTAAAAAAGAGAGAGAGACTACAGTATGACTAGTCACATGTTCTGCTGGTCAACAGCTGGATTTACAGGATTGTTTGAACATCTGATTTATTGAATGGATGTATCAGCAGCTAGGTGCTCTGTCATAACAGGCAAGTGGGTGTATACTGCGGGGATGTTTGTGTGCATTTTTGCAGGTTAAGGTTAGGGAAGGGGACAGATTTAATGGTGTATGAATGTGTTGGTGCCTGTATGTGTTTAAGATTGTGTTTACATTAAGGAAGTGAATTCTTTAAGTTAAGGTGTAAGGTTAGGGGCAGGGGCAGTGTTATGGTTAGGTGGGGGGGGGGGTGAAGCAGCAATGTACATTTACTGTATTACTTTTTTTGGATTTATAAGTAATAAACACTTCCAATTTTTGTTGTTCCTCTGACACCATTAATACCTGTAAAAACATACATCATGCAACATTTTTATGATTAACTCCAGTTACACTTTAAACCACCACGCTTTAAGGTTTCCTCAGACCTTTCTGCAGACTAGATTCAGCAACTAATACCACAGTTTCCGTTTCTGAATCAGCACAAAGCAAGCTTTGGCTGGGATTCAGAGACATGGACTGTGGCCATGTAAACTGCCTACTGCAAGTAGGTCTAGTGTACATGATTACGGAAAAATAATAAAAATAATGAGCCTTTCCTTATGGATATATACAGAGACGGTTTTATAAAATTAGTAGGTGGGAGCACATCAGCTGCTCCTAGGTAAGGAGGAGGTGTGCAGTTTTCAAAGGGAGACTAATGTAATGCCTTTCTAAGGTGCCCCAAGAGGCAGATTTACCACAAAACTGTCGGGAAATTTGTAATAAAAATGTATATGCCCTACTTCTGAAGAAAATACACAACGACTCCTGCATGTAAACTGTATGTGTGTGAGGGGGTGTAGGGGGACCAACTCAAGTGTTCATATTCTCACTCCACATGTTATACTGTGCATTAAAGTAGTTATTAATTGCCAGGGATAGTTAAATGCATACACAGTCAAATAAAGGTCTCAAATCCATCATGCTTTACACGACACACAGTTCCCACTATTACAATATTTTATACTCCCTATTTAAAATGAATCCTATTCAGTTTTAGAGTTTGTATAATCTTGACTTTAGTCTATATGAATCAAGTGAAATACAATCACACAAAAATTAATTCATGACACCTACTTTACATCAGATACTCACACTTGTTCTTAATAAAACAGTATATGCAAGAGGTGTAAAAACATTAATACTCTAGACAAAACTCTCTCATATAACCAAAACTAATCCTAGAGAGGCTGTCAGTGACACTTGCACCACATCTACTGCACATAAAACTATTTAGGCTGAGCCACTTATAGGTAACCTTCCTAAAACACTAAGACCTCCTGCACAGTACAATCAAAGAAAGGTTCCTCAGCCATCATGTAAACACTCCACTAAAAAAAATACCCTCAGCTACATATAGTAAACATTGTATCCAATGCTTCCACTGCTAAGCCCTTAAGGCAAGCTAGCACACAGCCAAGATTCTTGGTCTTTGGTGATTCTATACTGAGGTATACCGATGTCCCACTCACCACAATGAGTAAGGACAGAGTAACGGTTAGCTGCCTTTCTGGGGCTACCATCTGTCAAGTCACATAGGCACTCAGGTCATTGAATCACAGGTACCAGTATGACTCTGTCATAGTCCATGTGGGTGTTAATAACCTGAGACATACTTCCCTTGACTATATGAAGCGAAACATGATCAAGCTTGCCGACTATGTGTTCAGGCAGGTATGAGCCTAGCACTGAGCAGCATGCTACCTTCTCCAAGGATGATGCCACATTACCAACAGAAAATGATTGATTTCAACAAACTGGCTTAGCTTCTGGTGTCAGTCCAGGGGGTACAATATTTGATGCCCAGGGAAGTCATCGTTGACAGATGAAGCTGCTTTGCCAGGGATAGTCTGCAATTATCCCCTCTATTATTTTGCACATTGGCAAAGACCTTCTCCACCCATATAGTGCCTTTTTTTAGGCAATGCCAAGCTAATAAACCTACTGACTTAACTGAACCTATGAAGGAATATCTGAAGGTGGTACTGTTCAATGCCAGAAGTCATAACAAGAAACTCCACTCCCTGCAAGCCTTCGTCTCCCTGGAGTGTGTAGACATCTGTGTAGTAACAGAGGCATGGTTTAATGTCGCTGAAAGTACCCCAGCAATGCAAGGTTATAATGCCTTTCACACCTTTAGACCAGCTACTGCACAGCAGGGAACTAAAGGTAGAGGAGTGACAGTCTATATTAATACCAATCTCACATCCAGACTAGTTAAAGTGTATGACCCACTGAAACTCATACATGTGCAACACACCATAAACAGGTATCACACCATATCCTGGAAAAATATAGGCCCCCCTCCATGTCCCAGAACATCCATACCACCTATCTCAATGTACTACAGTCCCTCACCATTCAACTCAATACGGTATTCATGGGTGATCTCAACTACCCCTTTACATCTTGGGGATCCTACACTACTTTTAATGCACAAGCCCACTGATTCCTAAACTTTGTTAATAGCAGCATTCTGGAACAGTTGGTCCATTCCCCTATCAGGTGTACAAACATCTCTGACTTAGTACTCACGAACATGGTGGGGGGATGTTCCTCACCTAACGTAATATCATCTGTCGTAAGATCTGAATTACTTGAAATAAAAATTAAATCCGGGCATCCAATGAAACCAAAAACTTTTAGAAACTACTCCAAGGCTAACCTCCTTCTACTAAACAACACCTTGGCTAAATTCCAAGCACCTCCAAACCCAGTAAACACCATACAATACACTGAGCTACTTACAAAACCTCTGTACAACCATACTGATAGCTGTATAAAGTGAGCTGTGCCCAGTCATATTAAGCATAAGACAATCTCAAAAGACAAGCCACCCTGGCAGAATCACAATATCAATCGGTTAAACAACAAAAGAACAAAATCTTGGCCAAGCATAGGAGGAGAAAAAGCCATACATAATAAAAGCCCCCTGACCAATCTAAACAGGTAGCCAAGTTGGTTAATTAATACTTCAAAGGCTAAATTTGAATAAAAATAGCTTCTCAGGCAAAGGACAACTACAAAGCTTTCTACAACTATGTCTGTAACCTCAGAAGAAATACACAACAATAAACAGAACTATGAACATTGAACCAGAGGCCATTGCCAACCTTTTGGCTGAGAAGTTCAGCTCAACTTTCTCTCCACCACCACCACCCCCCCCCAACAGTCCAAAGGAAATAGCACATAACACAATCCATCCAACCATTACTAGGGAACAGGTCATCAATGAACTTTTCAAGGCCAAAAACACTCCATCGATGGGTCCCGATAACATCCTGGTATGTTTAATAAATAGCATGAAACATGACCTCTCTGGTGCAATTGAATCACTTTCAACTGGAGCCTTCAGTTAGGTTTTGTGCTCAAGGAATGGAAGATGGCTGTAGTCACTCCCCTGTACAAAGGAGGTCCAACCACTGATCCAGGGAACTGCAGACCCATAAGTCTGACTTGCCTCATATGTAAAGCCATGGAAAGAATCATCATGAACATGATAAATGAGGACATACGTAACTGGCAAACACTGGACCCATCACAGTTCTGCTTTGTTAAAGGAAAGCCATGGCTATTAAATCTGGTGGACTTTTTTTGAGAGGGTCACCAAAGCACTGGATGAAGGCGAGACTGTGCACATAGCTTACCTCAACCTGGGCAAAGCTTTTGATACAATACCCCACTCAAACATTCTAGACAAACTCACTAATTTAGGTATAAACCCTTTTATCACCCACTGGATAGCCAACTGGCTGACTGATAGGACCCCAGGAGATCAAAACAGATGAGGCCACTCACCAACGGAGTCTCCCAGGGTCGGTACTGGGCCCACTCCTTTTTGGTATCTAATTCTCTGAAATGGATGCAAATACTGAAGTCTTATGGCTCATTAAGTTTGCAGACAATTGCAAGCTGGGGGCTATCACTGATTCCCCTGCAGACATTAGCATTCTTCAAGGTGGTCTATCTCTGACTAACAAATTGTGCCAATGCCATGGTCTTAAATTCAATGTTAAGAAATGTACCCTTTGGGAAGTCAATCATCCCGGCTAATTACCATGTTGATAATACACCCCTAAGAGTCAACCCAGTGGTCAGGGATTGGGGTATGCACGTAGACAGTAGGCTAACCTGTGGCCACAGTAGTGAGGAAATAATTTTATGTTGCACAATTTATAAGTAAGGGCATCTAGCTCCAAAGAGGTCATTATTCCACTGTACTCCTCCCTTATCAGACCAATCATAGAACACAATGCTCACTTTGATATGTGCCTGATCAAGCATATGCAGCAACTAAAGCAACCTCAAGGGTTCCTTACAAAAAGAATACAAGGTGCAACAAAACTGCCTTACGCAGAGAGCCTTAACCCCTTTTTCCTCTAACTCAGTCTCCTATAGATTGCTGAGGGGTGATCTATGCCTGATTACAAGGCATCTACAAACCTCACATGTATGAATCTCCTGGGTCTATATTATATTCTCAAAAGCCGACAATATCGAAGCTGATATTGTCGACATGAGAATAGCGAAAGCGCACAACATTGAACATGTAAACGGAAATCTCCGTAAGGGGAGATTTCCATTTACTGCAATTTAGTGTGGTCTCGGAGTTGGTATATTTAAGTAGCGGGGGTGTGGGGGATGCAGGGGGACTTGCACCCCTACTTAAACCCGTTAGGGTACTTTTTCTTTTTTTTTTTTGTTGTTTTTATAAGTTCGATCTTTGAAGACATCGACCATATGGTTTTCGATGTTTTCCACCGTCGATCTTATAATATAGAACCGAATCTCCTACATCTTTGTAAGTCAAAGAATACCAGAATTACAAGGTCTAGGGACCAGAATTTTGTGTGGGACTTAAACAGAGTATGCTGGAGAGAAAGAGAGATGTGTCCCAGAGACTTCCCCTTCTATGAACAGGTTTCCCATCCACGTGAATCTGAGTTCAACTATTACCTAGTTTAAGCACAACCTAAAGAAGTGGATGGGAAATAGGAAATTTACACCAGGCCTGGCACCCATGTCCTTTATGGAGACAGGTAGCGTATAAATGCCTGGCCCTCAACGTCCTATTTGCATATAGGACATCATTATTCTTTCCAGAAAACTTGGCTAGGCTTAGAAAGGCCCCCCCCCAGGTCATAAGCCTGGTAACAGTCTATGAATCTATGAATTTACAAATCTATGAAATGATATATTACTGTCTTTTGATCAGTTTACTGTAATGAGAATATTCAAATTTATCAGTGATTTTGGCTTTAGTGACTTTTTGATCAGTTTCACTTTATCAACTGGTATGACCGACTTAAAATTAACTAAATGCTCAGAAATTGTCTTTTTCTTATTCTGTGTTTTGTACTTGTTAGACTGTATGGGTACTATTAACAACATGCATGGGTCGATGTTTGCCAATAAATCTTCACAGTAACAATGATTAGCAGTGGACTATGCTATCCAATGAATGAATTTCAGGACTTTCGTGTACTGCTTCTTTCTATATTGTTTTGTAGTTATCTGAATCATGCAATATTTGTCAGTCTTTATATACAGAATCTGCTACCTTGACCTAAAATCAAATAGGGCCACGCATAATGTGTTTCAATAAGTACTGTGCCATAGATCATATTGTAATTTCCAAATTCTTGTATACTTACAAATTCTTTTGCATTTCCTGCCTTTCCTCATGTAATTCAGTTATGTGTTGCTTACTAACTGGAATTATCAGTGAGAAATATCATTTTTATTTTAACCATCTACCTATAAGAAGCTAAGCCGGAGACTTATTCAGCTACTAACACCATTAGCTACTGCCTCACCAAAACCTCCCCTGCAACGTCCCTCTTTTGTATTCCTTTGATGTTATTTGTCCAACAGCATTACCACACAAATGAAAATTTCATTTGTAAATATGTACTTTACATCTCTTAACGAACTACAACCAGATTTCTTTAGAGAAGTATATCTTTTTTGTATAAATTTTTAACAAAATCTACTTTTGTATATTACTTGCTACCGTCTTTACACAGTATGTGCATTATGAAATATTTCAGTTGCAATGTACCTGCAAATGGTCATTTCTGATCAGGGCACTATCCAGTAAACAAATACAGAATAAATAAATCCCTTTCTATGATATTAGCCACAGCTCTATGACTAACAGCTCTATGACTAACTTCTGAAGATAACACTGTTCCACATGGTAGCCTCAAAAATCTTTATTTGTTGAAAAAGTACTGAATGCACTCAGTTTGGAAGCATCTTCAACTAGTGTAACTTGCCAGTATCAACAGATAAATACTTTGCTTTAGGAATTGTAGTTATTCGTTCTTCTAGGATGGTGCTCATGCTTGATCCACTTATTTTAATTCTTGAGAATTTGTGCATATCCATTCATTTGTTAAATTTTATAACTCACAAACTTTCCATTCATTCACTTTAATTCTTGCACACGTCTAGTTGCAAGTGCAACTGGAAATATTCTTGCATCCGAAAATATAGATATTACCTCAGGAAAAATCTTAATACAGTGTTAGCACTGTCAATAATCCAAGTCTTCAAACAAATCGGAGTATTTTTCCAAAATGGCATTAGTACTCATTAATGAGCTCACAGTAATCAGCAGCATGTTGTCTCACTGAAGGCACTTTTGGTGAATGCAAGTAAAACAAAATCATTTAGTCACAACCATTTTCATCAGCAGTGGGGATTGCATTTTTCTCCACTTCTGCACAACCTTGGAGTTGGTATATATAATTCTAAAGGGGTAGGTGTAGGGTGTTCCCTCAGATGAGGGGTGCAGGGTGCTTGCCCCCTGTAAAAAAAAATTCTGAAAATGTTTGCTGAAAGTGCTTTTGTTTTATTTGCACTGTTGCTTTAAACTGATGCTTCAATATCATTATCAAAATAAGTTACTTTATCATTAAAAGCATGCATCCTGTAATCAAAAGATTGCCTCTGCACTGTACAAGATTGATTACTCTTCAAACATCACTCCAGACAACTTTTTGAACATTTTGCTCATACATTCAAATAGAAGTGGATGCAAGTATATTCTATTTTGACTATGTGCTTTTTCAACGCAATCAGATTCAGTGTTGCTGTTACTGTCCTTTGTCATTAAACAGTTACTCTGTAACTGCAAAACATGGATTATTCTGAATAAACTAAGCAAATGGCAAGCATTGCTGCTCAAATATTTGTATGCTTTAACCTAACTTGAAATAACACTGCATAAAACAAGTTGCACACTTTTGAGTTGTACACAAGGTGTAACCTGATGTGACCTATACGATTTAATTTTCACCTAAAATAATCCAAAAGGAAACATGCGGAGTTGAAGAGCTTGCACTTATTAATTTAAGTGCAAACTCAAAGGATATTGCAATCATTGCTTGTATTATCGCAAGTACCAGAGGCATGCCTTTAATCCACTTTTCTGCCATCATTTATTTTACTTACCAAAAGCAAATTAAACTGCATTACAATTTTGCAGTTTCTATTACCACTAGCACTGTTTAACGCATTCACTGTGTTCATGCTATTCACTACTGAATTATAATTCTGCGGTTTCTATTACCACTAGCACTGTTTAAAGCATTCACTGTATTCATGCTATTCACTACTGAATTATAATTCTGCAGTTTGTATTACCACTAGCACTGTTTAAAGCATTCACTGTATTCATGCTATTCACTAATTTTATAATTTTCTGCAGTCTAGTTTACATTAACGCTGTTTAAAGCATTCTATGCCATTCATCACTGAATACTAATTATAATTTCTGCATTTCTATTACCACTAGCACTGTTTAAAGCATTACTGAATTATAATTATTACCACTAGCACTGTTTAAAGCATTCACTGTATTCATGCTATTCACTACTGAATTATAATTCTGCAGTTTCTATTACCACTAGCACTGTTTAAAGCATTCACTGTATTCATGCTATTCACTACTGAATTATAATTCTGCAGTTTCTATTACCACTAGCACTGTTTAAAGCAGTCACTGTATTCATGCTATTCACTACTGAATTATAATTTTGCAGTTTCTATTACCACTAGCACTGTTTAACGCATTCACTGTATTCATGCTATTCACTACTGAATTATAATTCTGCAGTTTCTATTACCACTAGCACTGTTTAAAGCATTCACTGTATTCATGCTATTCACTACTGAATTATAATTCTGCAGTTTCTATTACCACTAGCACTGTTTAAAGCATTCACTGTAGTCATGCTATTCACTATATACATAGTGAAAGCACCAAAAACTTCTGGTTTGGTTTGTTTTTCCCATTTTCATCTACATTTACATACAGCATCAAAGTAACACAAAGTACAAAGCAGAATCAGTCTGAGACCCATTTAGGCCTAGTCAAGACCTATTCTCAATGAGTGATAAAACAAGTTTGGACAGTAGATAATATATGGAGACCCTTCCATCTGTTAAGAGTCTTCTTAAAGGTAACCAGAGTATCACCCTGATTACTATGTATCAGTAATTTATTACAGAGGCAGAATAAGCATTGAAAGACACTCTCTCCCACCAGTGGGTTATTTGTTGATGGATAATTAGCCCCTTTGTATGAATGTTTTTGGACCCATTCATTTTGTGAAGGTGAAGTAGATTGAAGAGAGTAGGGTCATTGTGGCACATGAAGCCAAACATAATTTATCATGCAGCAGTCCACAAGAGACAGAGTGCGGGGATAATGCTTTGCACCGGTCTCACTAACTTAGGGTTTTAGATCAGTACCATTTTTTCCACCAGTAAAGAGGTAGGAAGCTGTCTATGAATGTTCCAAGGTTTCTAACGGCTTAATCCAATCTGTAGAAGGGTGTCTTATGTACCATAGACACCAGAAAAGTTAAAACTTCCAAATCTGCCAATACTGCACTTTTTTACATATAATTTAAGGAGATTTTTTTTTTATACAAAAAATTATTTGCATGGTTTAGTCCTTTCTGTGACATCTTGGTATTGGAATATGGGTGAACTACAACTCTCAACTTACAGCCCTCAGCAAACTTGCTAAGCCAAAAGTTTGGCTTTGTAGATTGATGACTTGATAATGAACAGGAGAGGTTCCAGCATGAAGACCTGACATACACCACTACTCACCTTGTTACTTTTTTGGGGAGATTCCTGCTAGGCATGCTGTGAGCACTGTGTAGAACTGTGCAGCCCCCATCTACAGCTTCTGTGACCTTTTTGACGAATTTAACTAGATTTAGTAGGCATGATTTACCCTCGACAAAGCCAATTTGATATGGGGTCACAGTAATACAGTTTTATGAAGTTATTTAATATGTCTGATATAATGCATTCCATAACATTATGTATTAGGCTTGTTAGGCTGATGAGCCTATAGTTACTGGGGTTGGAGGTAAGGTTACCCTTATGTAGAGGCATCACATAGCCCATGATGAAGCTTAAATTAAATTGTTTTACGAAAGGCTCAGACAGGACGTGTTTGGCTATATTTATTAGGCAATCAGGTATTCTGCTGGGACCCACAAATGGGGATGTGGTATTTTCTGGCCATGAAGGTACCAGATAAGACTTGCTCCATGGTAATCAGAGGAGGAGACATCATCTTGTGAGATCTGTGAAACTTCAATAAAAGTAACTGATGTGAAGTTAGCATTACATTTATCTGTAGTTCATTTGCTATATCCTTGGGGCTGGAGTAGGTAACATCTACCTATATTAACGATTATATTTGATCTTGCTGGGGATTGTTTAGTCTATGCTCTTTAATAGACGAGAAGAAAAATTTAAGGCACAGGTAGTCTCAAAGACTGCAAATGAATAGAAAATATTACAATGGAATTGTGACAGCTTTTCATAAAGTTTTAGTAGGTTTGCCTTTTGAAATGTCTTGAATTCCAAGGTGATTACTGCTTGAAGTCTTCATTAACAAGATCACTGAAGTATGATTAGATCTGACCAGGGATGGAGATATAGTAGGAGTGGCACAAGAGGCAAAACAAGATCATGGTGAAATGTGCACCTCCCCCCCACACCAGCCATGCCAATATCCCATTACTAGTCTCTCTCTCTCTCTCTTAAATTACCATAAAAACACTGAACAAACTTCTAAATACGCATACTATTTATTTATTTATTTTTACTTTTACAATGATTACAGAGATTCAGATTTAATTTTATTTATATTGTGTTGACCAAGTTAGTCCCATTAAGCCAGTGGTCTCTTTTTACAGAGACCCCAAGTGGTATTCATAGTAAGGGAAATTTGGCCAGGACACCATGGAACTTTCCCCTACTCTCTTAATAACACACGTCCTATTCCTAGTGCAGTGGCAGTTGAATGGACAGTGTGCAACAAGGAGAAGATGGAAGAAGGCATAGAGATGAACACCAGTGATGTGGAGAGTATTAACAAGATTGTGGAGGATTCAGAAGTTGCTTTTTAGCAAAACTTGTTTGCTGAAACTGGAAATGAGAAATTGGCAAGCAAGTGTTTTGTTATTACAAACTTACAGTCAGAAGTCTTGCAGGATGATGTATTGAAGGTGATGTTTTTTCAGAGCAAGCTGGAGAATGAAGGAAAGGAGACATTAAGGAAAAACTTCAAAAAGAAGAAGCAGAGTCAGTTTTGAAGGGTGATAGTGGAATACAAAATAAAGCTCATGCTGAAAAAGTAAAATAGGGTGCAAGAGCAGCAAAAGAAAAAGGTGAAAGATAATGTAAAACAGAATTATGTGGTGAAGATTCAAAATAAAGAAAAATAAATGGGAAAGTATGAAGTTTGGAACAATGGTAAATACTCAGAATACAAGAACATTTATTCCTGTTAGCAAAGACATTCTGTGGCATTTTATTTGGGATGGTTTATGCAATGAAAAATTTTCTCGGGAAATATGAAAGAAGAAATGTACTCCTTGGAACTTATATGTAACAAAAGCATTTAACTGGAAAACAAAAAAAAGATTCATGTGCAATTTCAAAGAGAAGCAGAAAGAGAGACTATGAAAGGACATTTAAACACTTATGTAAAAAGTACTGGACATTGTAAAGGTTTATCATAAAATGGATTTACGGACTAGTGGATGGGATTGCAATACTGTGTCAAAGATAGAAAAGGACAAAAGCATGTATATTCCAAGTATGATAAATATAAAACTGTTTTTTTTTGTGGAAAAGAAGGACATTTGAAATGTTATACTTGTAGGAACTTGGTCATGATACAAGGAAATGTAAACTTAAATGTTATAAATGTAACAAAATTGGACATCTATGGCTAGACTATAAAACTGAAATGGATAAGGAAAATGAACAAAAAAGGGACAAAAATGAAAAAGGAGAGGAAGCGTCAAGTGGTAGAAGCAAAAGATAAATTAAATAAAAAAGACAAAGAAAGAAATAGAAATGAGAAAATAGAAGACGGTTCTGAAATAAGTGACAAGGAAGATATAAATTGGGAAGTAGTTAAAGGGGAAAAAATAATTCTACTGGTAAAAAGAGTAAAATATAAAAAAAGAAAATTTAAAGGGATAAGTATAAAAGAAAAAAGAAAGGAAATGGATGAAAAATAAAATTATAATTTCTAGAAAGTCGAGGAAAAGGGAAAAAAGAAATTATTTCAGAGTGCTTTCTGTAAATAGTATTAAAAATACTGAGAAGGATAGGAGTTTTGGAATGGTGCAATAAATGTGATGGAGATCTAATTATATTAGAAGATACGATACTTTTTAACAAATGAAAGATTACAAACTGAAAAGTTATGGGAGGGAGGATAATTTGGAATTTATAAAATGACCAGTGTTCTGGTATAGCCATATGTTGCAGAAATTCAGTGAAATTATTTATTTATTTGCAGTTGCTTTACCAGGATGGTCCATTGGGCTGAGATTAGCCCGTTTTCAATGGAGTCCTGGGGAGAAAAGCTCCAAAGATACAAAATCTTTAATAAACAAGCACTAAGAATTATAATGAACAACTGCAAGCATAAATTTAGATATAAGTTAAAAGGAATAATAATCATAAGTATTATGTACAGAATATTGGTTCATACAGTGGTAACAGAAATAAAATAGGAAAAAATGGTTGTTGGATAATTTAGAATTATGTGAGCTCCTACTGAGAGAAAGGCTGAATTTAGGATGTAGTTAAGCAGGAGTTGAGCAGTAACAATCCCAATGGCATGCCAGGTGTGAGTGAAGCAAGGTTTTAAAGGAGGAGCGACTGCAAGTGGAACAGATCAGGGGTGGCAGTGAGTTCTAGAGGCATGCTAGAGAAAATGATAGCATAAGCTTACCAGGTGGGCGGGAAGATTTATGTAATTCAATACGATTTTGAGTGTTTGATCTTAGACATAACTTCATGAAGAATGGGAAGATTAACTACTGTGGATTTAAACTGGAAAGAACAACTATATGGAATGATAGCATTATATGCTTATGTTACTTATAAAAAAGGGAAGTTTATTTCACCATTTTCTAGACTATGTACTGTTAAATATGAATGTTATAGTGAACACAGATTTTTAACTGCGATTTAAGAGGTAAATGTAAAAAGAAAGGCAATTATATCAGAAAATGTCAAGTTATGAGATGTGGTAAATTATTTGGGATAAGAATTCATGGACTTAAGAAAGGGGTAATTACAGAACAGGAAACAGATTACTTTACTACACCCCCTAATAATAGGAGAAAGAGACACAACTGAGTAATATATACAAACAGGCAAAGGAACAAAAAGGCTAAATGAAAAAACATGGGATGAATAAGGAAAAAAATCAATAATACAGTTATGGGGAGATCATATTACTATGACAGTATTTAATAAAATTTGGTCCAAATTGTAAATGATTTTAAGGTAAGACAAAAAATGTTTCTTACAATGGCAGTATGACATAAGAAAAGTAAAAAAGTATAGGAGAGTATATAAAGATGCATTAGAAGATTTAGACAATAATGATATATGATAGTTTGATAAAGAAAAAGAATTATACAGAAAAAACATAATTCAAGAAAAGATTAAGGAGTTTTTCAAGCAAAGATATTTCTTGCAAGGAAAAAAGGGAAGTCGCATATGCATATTTAAGTAGATTAGTAAAGGAAGATAGTAGTGTAATAAGAGAAACAAAAAAACACATAAGGAGAAACAGATAGGACTTCAAAACAATTTATGAATATTTATTTATTTATTAGCTTTTATTTTACATTTGTTGACCAGGATAGTCCGACTGGATGCATGCCCATTTTCAGCAGAGGCTCGGGTTGAAAAGCTCCATAGAATAACAAATCATCATATTATGTCACATATTATAAATAACAAATAACAACTATATTATTTACAGAGATTAGATGGGCAGACAATACAAATTACATATAGAATATTTTTAGTGATTAGAAGAGCATACATTATAACAAATCATCAGGTAGTGTTATTCAGCGGGAGAATCGGATAAAATTACATAGTGGGCTACCTAGCAGATATACACATTCCAGAGGCAGGTTAACCAGGCTTGATACAGTGACATAGCCAGTTTGTTCCCAGGTGGTGTTTGAGCTTAGTTTTGACCTGACCAAGTGAAGAGAGTAAGGTAATATCAGCTGGTAGAGAGTTCCACGATCTACCTACAGAATTTACGAAGAGTGAGTCACCGGCTGAGTTATTAGTTTTACATATCTGAATAAGGAGTCTGTTAGAGGAGTGCAGTGGTCTAGGATTATTATAGAGGGTGACAAGATCTTTAAGTGCAGGGGTATTGTTAGGGTTATATATGATTTTATGGGCCATAACCAATTGGTTTTATAGTATTAGAGTGGGTAGTTCAAGCCATCCAAGCTGGATTAGATTGATGCAGTGATGTGTCCTAAAAGGCAGCCCAGTGGCAAACCTGCCAATGTGGTGATAACAGATTGAGAGTTTGTTCATGACAGTCTTGTTAACATTAGAGAGAAGAGGGGATGCATACAGAAGAGTAGAGAGAAGGTGAGATCGAGCTATGGCAACTTTGGCTGGGGGGGGTTAGGAAGGCTTTTATTCTATAAAGTGATCCTAGTTTTTTGTTGATGGTTTTGATCAATTGGTTAACATGTAGGTCGAATTTTAGATTATTATCTATAATGACACCTAATAGTTTAGTGGAGAGGTCAGGGGAGATTATTATTCCATCACTTGCTTTTATTATAAAGTTAATGGCAGCAGACCTTTGTGTAGGTAATAACAACAGCATTTTAGTTTTTTTTAGGATTTAGAATCAGACGTCGTTGGGAAAGCCAGTTTTCAATTGTGTTAAAGGTGGTCTGGGTGGCTAACTGTAACTCTATTGGGGATGTGGCCGAGCAAATCAGGGTAGAGTCATCAGCATATTGGATACAGCTGACTTTTGGGATGACAGTATTCATATCATTGATGAAAATGGAAAATAACAGGGGCCGTAGTATAGAGCCTTGTGGTACTCCAAGGGTGTTAGGTAGTAGGTTAGATAGTTTATTCTGCCAAAGAACAGCCTGCTGTCTACCACTTAGATAGGATTTAAACCATTGAAGGGCTTTAAGATCTAGACTGAGTGTTTGCATGGTGTGGATTAATAGTTGGTGGTCAACTAAATCAAATGCCTTGGAGAGATCCAAGAAGAGGGCTGAAGAAATATGGTTATTGCTTTGATTATAGTTTATGGTGTTGGTAAAGGCTGGTAGGGCTGAGGTAGTACTGTGGTGAGGTCTGAAACCATGCTGGGTATCTGCCATGAGGTGGTTATGGATTAGGTGGTGCATGAACCATCTCTGAATACATTTTTCCATAATCTTTGTAAGTGGAGAGAGTATAGCTATAGGCCTATAGTTGGAGAATTCAGTAGAGCTACATCCTTTATGGAGTGGGATTACATAGGATATTTTCCAGATAGTGGGAATTTTAGCTTCTTCTATGGTTCGACTGATAAGTATTAATACCGGGTATGCAATAGCATCAGCTGATTTTTGTAGGTATTCAGCAGGAAGTTGGTCAGCCGATAGCATGGTGTGTCTTGGTTTTTTGATTAGGGTACGGATAAGTGATGTGCTGACAGGTTGAAAACTAAATGAGAGTAGGTTTCTAGAGGTGGTACTTTCTGGGCCAAAGGAGCTAGGAGGTAGTTGGCTGGCTAGGGTCCGAATTGTCTTGGTAAAGAATCTGTTAAAACTATTTGATCTTGATATGGTATTTGCTACAATAGGACTTGAAACTTGATGGCTGATAACTAAAGGATATAAGTGAGGAAATTACATATGTTCAAATATAGCAATTACAAAATAAAAATTCTAGTAAATGGTTGCTTAAGTAAAGAAATAGATATGAGAATGGGTATACAACAGTGATGTCCAATAAGCTGTACATTTTCTTTAGTTATGGATGTGATGTAAGAGAAATACATTGTAAAATGCAGGCTGCGTACCAGACTCCCAGACTTGTTAACTTATATGGGTGATACTATAGTATTGGCAAAGAATAAAACTTGAATAAAAGAAATAGTTTGTCTAAATGAGTGTTTAGAAGCAATAGGTATAACTTTACAGAAAAGCAAAGGATTAGGTAGGTGAGGTTAAGATAAGGGGGGCATATATTTTGCAATGAATGAAATCTCTGTGTTGGGTATAAACATTGGGAAAAGAATGTAAGTAGAATCCAATACTAAAATAATAGAAGAATTAAAAAATGTTCTTTCTGGAAAACATATAACTTATCACTTAGGAAAAGGGTATATTTAATAAATTCAGTTACTGTAAAAAAATTTATATTTAGCAAGTGTATTTATGCTGCCAACAATATTTGAAAAATAATTATTGCAAATATGTTTTTCATTTATATGGAGTTCAAGACTGAATCCAGTAAAACAAGGAGTTTTGTATTTAAATAAAAAGGAAGGCGGTTTAGGGTTAATTAACCCAGTGGTATACACTGCTTCACTGAATTTATATTAAGTGTTAAAGCAGATAAATGAAAAAAATAAATTAGTTGCAAAAATGTTTAAATGTAACTATGATACATTTGGGGGTATTGTAAATATGAAGATAAAGCAAATGTATAAATGAAAAGAAAATGTTAAACAAAAATATTAATGTGGAAAATAAAAAAATGATGAAATAGGAAAGTATGGTATAAGAATACAATGATACAACATTATTATGTTAAAGTGTGGGAAACTTTACCAGAAGAAACAAATTAAAGCTATAAAACTAAGAAATAAATGGTGTAATAAGAATGTAAAATGTCAAGATTTTTTTGTGTTGACTAGTAGATAAATTACCAATGAAAAGAAACATGCCATATATAAGAGAAGTATGAGATTATATTTATATTGTAAGGAAGTGTAAACTACTGAGCATGTTTTTTTTTTAAATGTAAGAGTACCAAAATTAAAGGAAAATTTATGTAAATATTTTTTAAGATAAAATAAATATGGATATTATTAAATATGGATATTATAAGAATATAAGCAAAGAATGCATTAAAAGAATAGATAAACATGTTTTATATCATATGGGTTTTATGGAATGAAAGGATAAATGAAATGTTTGATGGACAATGGATTTTTGGCAATATTGAGTAAAATCAGATGGTCTTTATGGAAAAAGGAGTGGGGGGTCTAATGAGGATGAAAACTTGGCATAATAAATAAGATAATTATGAATGTATAGAAGTAAAGGAAGGGAATGGAAAATTGCATATTTGTAAATGTGTATGTATTTTTTGTAAGTAATGTTTTTGAATAAAGGACCCCTACTGTTTTTGATACTGCCATAGGATCTTTTACATCCACCTTAGCTATCTCCATCTCTGGCACATGGGGCCCCAGCACAATGTCTTATCCAAAGTACAGTACACTTACGAGTGCAGAACCTCCCTTATGCTGCACTGCAGTGTCTGTACTGGAAAAATGAACCCAATTGCCATGTGTGGCAATAGAACCCACAGACATCTGCAGCAAAGACAAGTATACTACCTATTAACCTACTAAGACTGTAACTTTATTTCAAATTTTACAGCAAAAAGACTGCAGCCATTTGATAAAATAAAAATTTCACACTGAATGCAGACTTAGCATGAGCAACAGTAAACGTCTATTCCCTTGAAATCATATTTATTAAAAATGCATCTGGGAAACCATTAAACTATAAGGCATGTGCTAGGGCTCATAATCAAGCATATAATAAAGCATTATTTAGGGTCTATGTGAAAGTCATAGAAATTCAAAAGTCAAACATGCAGTGCATTTGCTAACAGCTTAGGACGGTCCACTAGAAGCAGAAACAGCTCATAATCTTATTCATCTGCACTAAATAGCAGACAGACTGCTGTATACCAACGCAGTGAATTTCACAACCATGTGCATGAAATTAATAAGGATAATTAAAACTGTACTCACAGTTAAAATATTAATATTAAAAACATTTAGACCATGCTGTCCATTTTATCCTCAGCCAACTAATAAACACACTGACAACAGTCAACAAAACAAGAAAACCAAGGATCATACGCAAACAGTATGGCTCATATGATATTGCTCCTCTTTAATAGGATAAGTTCCTTTCTTTACACCATAGCTACAGTGGGTTTCTGGAAGCAAGTATTTACGCACACACACAACAATCAATTACAGCTACTTTCATGACTTTACACCTCAGATATCTGCTTGAGTACAAATGAAAAAATACATAGGTAAATAATGGGACAGAAATGTACCTCAGCTTGCTGCTGTCAAAACCCTACAGTAGGCCTCACTACAACCTCCATGTGCCCTTTCAATTCATCTAAAATTAAAGATAAAGATCTAAAAAATCAGGCACAAATGTTAAATGTTCCTTTCATATACTTAGTTGCTAGGAAAAAAGGCTTTGCAATAGCAAGCATTTAATGAAGGATACAAAGTCTGAAACTCATGTCTTTCATTATTTAATGACTGCACTACACAACACTTTGCCAGAAAGTCACACACTGTACAAGGAATGGACAAATATACCTCCCATCTCATTTGCTCAAGAGTTCTAGAAAAAGAATAATATTGCCGGGGGGGGGGGGGGGACAAAAACCCTAGTTTTATAAACCAATTTTAACTAACTTCTTACTAGTTATACTCATTGTAAAAAGGGTCTCTTTTCAGGGATAATCCAGGAACACTGTCTGAGTGACTTGCTCAAAGGCATACAATAGGCAAGTGGTGGTGGTGGAAAGACACCAATCCTTAACTTTTGCTATATGAAGCAGTCTAATAGCTCAGAATGTTAAGTGCCAGACTATGCTAATTCATCTGAAATACATTTCTGAACAACAGCTATGAAACTCATAAAGCTAGCATTATTGATTGACTGCTACTCTCAATGATTTATTAGGAAATGAAGACATCTGGCATTTAGAGCAGTGGATTGATGCTCTAAGCTCAATCAGCTGTTTTCTTTAGTCAAAGGTACAAGGTTTGACTCGTTGTAGCTACTTTTGCTTACTGTGCGACTTTGAGCAAGTCACTTGATCAGACAGTGCTTCTGTCATTTGTTGAATAAAAAGATAAAGTATATTTTTTGAGCAAGAATAATAGCTACTATAATGATTAATATTACTGAATCCCAGTGGTTTGCCTGTTTTCTGTAACCTCCTGGAGGGCAGGCAGTTTTCTGTCAGAATCATTCTGAGCAACACACACACACACACTGTTCTCTGTAGCCTCATCTTCCACTCAAGGCAAATTCTGAGCATCTCCCTTGCAGAAGTATACTCCTGCTCTCTGGTCAAAAAAGTTCACGGACCCTCCACTTGACAAAATACAATCTCCTGCACATGCATCCATCTCTGCAAAAACTGCTATCCCCATGTGAGTGGAAGCTGAAGTAACTCAAATCTCTCATACTTCATGCATAGTGCTCTGAACTTCAGACTTGAAACAGAGCTTCCAGGAGTGCACAATGTGTGACACTGTTCATAAGAGTGGAATGGTGCTTTTTTTCAGATCAGGCCAGGAACCCCCCCAAGCCAGCACTAGACACTATGCAGCTGCCTAGGTCACCTTGTGCTAGACCAGCCCTGGCAAGAGATGGTGATGTTAGTTAAGACAAGAGCTACAGATTATGACCAACTAGTAGGTAGGAAGACTATTTGTACTAGGGAGTTAGCATTTCTTAGTTCAAAAAATTGTTGAGCATTCTCAGAGTTAATAATGTAAGTATTTCACTTAATACGGGGATAACAAACATTCTCCAATACAAAAGAATTTTTGATTCATTCAATTCATTTAGCACATTTAGTCATTTTTTGCGCTCATCAGGAAACATGGAAGGTGATCAACAATGTCAGGTGATAATTTATCTTATTTGGGGTAAACGGAATGGAAACATCAGATAAGATATTTAACTACAAGCATTGGTACTATAACAACTGAAATTAAAAGTACAGGGGAGTACATTAGTACAATGGTATGACAGGAGTGCATACCAAATAACACACTGTTTCATTCCACAGTAAAATATAAAAGCAGTGTCACATTAGTGGGATATCATGCACAGAGGTCTGCCTCACAGTAGTGAGATATGAGGCATGGATGCCACCAAGTAGTTCATCAGATGTGTGGCATAGAGTGTCATGCACTGTTTAGATCAAGGGTTGGATTAGTTTAGAGACCACACAATATTTACAACAATGATATGGTAGGCCTGGGTGTCAAACAATATATATGAATTGATGGTAGGCACAGAGAAACACACAGTAGGCATGAGCCAAAAAAAGCTATCAGTTTGCTCATCTTAATGTAATGTTTCATTTGAAATTTTATAAACTCTTGAGATTACTGCAAGGTCTACAAACCCTATAAAATTCTCTGTAGCTTGCTTTCTTAAGCCTAAATCCACAGTACTTACATAGGGTATGGTTTCTGTCTGATCAACTGTTGATGGGCATCAACTGCATTTCAGACCTATTTCTATTAATTCTAACACTTTTAAGGTTCTGTTACTATTAACTCACATATAATTAAATCTGAAAACACCCAGCCGTCCTCTAGATGCATTAGGTACCTCACCCTTGGCTGTTTTGAAAGATTCAATAGACAGCTGGGCAGGTAGGCTAGGCACAGAGAGCTGTCATGAACAAGGAATTGTATGAAAACAAGAACTCAGTCCCTCATATTAGAAACTGGTTTAGTTAAAATAAAAATTATTAAAAATAAATGCAGAAAGGTTAGCCCTGCAGGCATCATGATATCTGAAAGCTAAGAAACAGCATAACACTCTTTCAGGCTTTGATTGTCATGCTGTTGTGTTATTTATGTTAGTGGAACAAATTAGAGAAGCAGACTAATTTAAAACCTCTAACTCTCAAGAGATTTCTTTTTGAGTTCATAGTACTACGTATTATTAGTTAAACACCATTTAAGCACCTATATTATGAAATACTTGGTTTTGTTAATGTGACCTGACTCCACAATGCAATAAAATAATACTGAAAGTCTAATAGTTATTTAACCTATTGTAAAACAACATACCAGCTTTAAAAAACCTCTTGGTAGCAGAGTGTATAGTAACATTACAAATGGGAAAAGCAGCTCTCTGCTGCACACCTGCAGATTCTGGATACATTGTTAAGAATATTCATACCTCTCAGCTGTCCACATTTTTGCCTCAAATCTTTGGTCTGTTCCACATAAAATGTGTGTTTTTCTGGCAAATCATACAGGACTGAAGTCACTGAATAATGGCATACATTTCAGTTTCAGAAAAATCTATGCCAACACAAATCATGTTATTCTAGCAAATTTCTAAGAGCAATATTTAAAATCTGTCCCTATTTCTAGTCTTTTGTACCACCATTATCATATGCTTTGTCCTGACTTCTTGTCCTAAGAGGTTGAGAGGTAGGAAAAATATTACTGTTTGCAGATGATTTGATTATTAAGCTGTTTCCCATCTCTGAAATAAGTTTGCTCTATGTACCCTTAAACTTTTGCCAGGTGCAGCCATCTTGGAGTATGACCATAAACCATGACCCTAAACTATGCAATTTTCTTTAAATGCTACATCACACTGCCAATTTTGTTCACTGTCTATTACTTATCCCTGGAAATACACTTCATTGCAGTTGCCATACAGTGAATAATTGTGTGTGTTTGTCTGCCTTCCTTGTTCTTAGTGTTCCTGACAGATAATAGTACATCTGATCCTAAGCACAAATCAACAACATTCTGTTTTACAGATTATTGCCTCTGTCACAATGAAATAGATTAACACTTGGAATAAGCAACTTGTATGTCATTTGAGGCCTGGTCTTACCTGCAGGCATTTCAGTAGCGGTACTGCATAGGTCCATGAACCAAGGGCTGCTCAGTGACCTCAAAAGAACAGGCAACTTGTTCAGAACCAACTGCTAGTCAAACATTTCCTGCAAAACAGATGACACGAACCAGACTTCCTACACAACAGGCTGTTGAGGGATTTCTCTAATCTTCTCTTAATAGACAGCTTTGGTAATCTGTTTAATGGAGGTGGAGTCTGCTTATAAAAGGCTGTCAGAATTCTGGTGAAGAGACACAACCTTTCCCTCATTGTTAAGATTTAAGTAAACAGAGCAATGTACTTCAGATTATCACAGGGGATCACAGGAGGAGGTGGCTAAAGATATTTTTATAGATTATGTTTTACATTTTCAGTAAGTGAAACCCAGTGAAAATAAATCAAAACACTAGATACAAATGTAATGTCAGCACGACAGGGTTAAAAAAAAATCTGATGGTTAGCATTGCTCATCTCATATAATTTATTTTGATGACTATTTTGTACTGTTTCATCCAAATCCCATGAACGTACTGGAATTTCAGCTTCTGACTCATTAAGATACCACCTCCCCTTCTTACTGATATTCTTTCCATACTTGAAACACATCACTGCTTTTTTTTCTCTTTTCTTACAACCACGACTATTACTGACCATTATTTCAGTAACGCAAGACTTCAGTTGGGCAAATGTCCCTTGAAACTCTTTTCATCTATTTTTAATGTTAATACATATATTCTGCTCTTCTGTATTTCTACCTTTAAAACAAGCTTCCTTTCTGTAGAAGGCTCCCATTTTTCACTACTGCAAAGACTTTAATGTGAAATCACTGGGCCCATACCTAGTATTATGAATGAAGAATTAATATAGTGCTGCATTGCCAAAACAATGTATAACGTTAAATTATGTTTTCACACTGATAAAACTCATTCTGTTTTATCCTAATTCTGAAGAGTGACAAAATACAACATTTTCACATACATGCTTTAACCTATTCAGGGTCATGGGGAGCTGGAGCTTAACTTAGCTGGTAATGGATGCAGCGTAGAGAATCAGTTTGGAACAGGAAAGCAGCTCAACACGTCTGCCATGTAGGAAGAAAAGAGAGTGTCAAGAAAAATCATAGAGATACAGAGATGATATGCAAAACTTCACATACAAGACAACTCAACCAGGAAATGAACTGGAGAACCAAGCATTGTAAGAAAGCAATGACAGATATTGCACCACCGTACCACCTGTGATGTATGTATGTATGAATATGTATGTGTGTGTCTTTCTATATATCACTGGCATTGACTGACCCCCTTTTTCCCATTTTGTAAACGGGGTTTGGTGTCACATCAACAGTAGCCATCACCTACAGACAATGTTCACACATTGGGTGGCAATCTATATCTATTATCTATATTGATTATCTATATCTATTATCTATAGTTGCAACTCAAAATGTTGAATATGCGTGGGAGTTAAAAGAGAATGCAAATGCTCATTTGTGTGAATCATATTTGGTTTTATACATGACAAATTGGTGCTTGTGAAAATGTGCAAGACTGATTTATAGCAGTTGGTGTGTATGCACAAATGTTTGTGGGTTAGGGTTAGAGTAAGGGATAGGTAAGGGGATAGATTCAGTGTTGTGCATGTTTTGTGTTGTGCGTTTTCTTTGCCTTATTGTCTAGCCTTGTGTAGTGTTACTGTTAGGGAAAGGTTTTTAGTAATTTAAAATGCTGGGTTAGGTGTTAGGGTTAGGGTTAGGGTTGACACATGAGTAAGGTGATGGAGGAGGGTGAAACAATAAATCATATGAGGCAAGAAATCAAATCCCTAGCTGACATATGCACACCACCATCAGTTTCTGCTAACTGCCCTCTTTGGCTCCCAGCCATAAAAATGTATCATATACTGCTCTGATATGACTGTTTTCATGAATCCACACTCATCAAATCCTCTAATGATTAGTGAAGCAAAAGCGAAACGTCAAGGTCTATAATTTTGAAAATTTTTCCCCAAATCACTTCTATGTAATAATGCCATTCTGAAAGTCCGATTGTCTTTAACCACTCCTCCTCTCTGTACTGTTATTTAAATTACCTGAGACATTTTTTTTAACAATATCAGCCTACCATCCCAAAACCTTTGGTGCGTAATTATCAGGGTCATGTGCTTTACACAAGTTAAGCTCCTCATTTCCTAACAGGATATCAAATATCTAGATAATTCACATTCCCCTAGTAGTATATATTCTTTTATTTATTTATACATTATCCTTTGTTGATTGGATTAGTTGACTAGGACAGTAGCCTCTTTTCAGGGGAAACCAGACGAGGTATCTATACTACAAGGGGAAGTTTGTCAAGGAGATTGGGGAACTTTCCCTATTCTGTCGCTGTTGTGTAGAGAGAGCTCTATTGGCATAACATTCACTGCTTCCATTCTGGGCACAGAGGCAGCTCAGAGAAACAGGGAGAAAACAAAAAGTAAAACTGGAGCTACTCGCAAATCATAAAGTGGACTTCATAAAGGAAACTAGTAAGTTTTTTAATATCAAAGATAAAAGTGCTGTCCGTGAAGTGAGCATGGCTGTAACTATGGTAGAATTACTTATTAGTGAAGCAAAGATGAGAAAGCATTTGTGGGAGGGAGATGTTCAGTGTAATGAGAAGCAGAAGGCAGCCCAGCATTTTCAAAAGCAATGTACGGATATGGAGTAAAAGGCGGTCGCACCTTTGATCAATTCAGAAGAATTTTTCAGTAGAATCTCTTTAGGGAAAAGGAATAAACACAAGAATGTGTTGTGACAACCCTTCAGTCAGAAGGGTGGCAGAATGAGTTACTTATGGATTTGGTAAATGTGAGTGAACTGTAGAGTGGTAAAGATGTTTTCTGGGAAGAATTAATTAAAAGGATACAGAAGGAGGATGTTTTATAAGTAGAAGAGTCTGCAATAAAAAGAAAATCGTATACAGAGAAGAAGGGAGAAGTGGAAAAGGGGAATGGAGAGAAGAAATAAATAAGTACAAGAAAAAGAACATTACAGTACGAATTGAGTATAAAGAAGACAGTGAACTGGACAGATATAAGGTATGGTATGAAATAATTACATCCTTAGGAGTTAAACTCAGTGAGGTGAGAGCCTTTATACATATAAATAAACAGATATATTGTGACATTATTTTTGAGATAGGTCAAATGATGGAAAATTTTCTAAGGGAATATGAGCAAAAGAAAAACTGTGCACCTTAGAATTTATATGTGCTCAAAACATTTTACAGAGAGACTAAGAAAAAGAATCATTTACACTTTAGGACTGAAGTAGAAATAGAGACATTAAAAAGACATTTGTCACATTTATATATAGATGCATTAGACATTTGGTTTGTGATAACAGAGGTTTGTGGACTGGATTGTGGGATTGTCATGTGGTTTTGAAAATCGAAAACAAAAACACTGTGCATATTTCAGGCATTATAAATGCAGGAGGAGAAAAATATATGGTGAAATATTGGAGGCAGCCTAAAACGTGTTTTTTATGTGGAAGAACTGATCATCTGATTAAAAATTGTGAAAAAATTTAAATGTTTTTTTCTGTGGAAAGATAGGATATGTTACAAAGAACTGTGAGTTAAGGTGTTACAAATATAATAAAATGGGACATTTAGGGGTTGAACATGAAGAAAAAGTAAGTGAGATAGAATCAGAGACAGTAGAGACACTGGTAGAACAGAGTCAAGAAAATGAACATACATAGATATTAAAAGAAATAGTAGACAATGCAAATAGAACAGGAAGAGATAAATACCCTAGAAAGACAAGAGTTACAAAAAATAAAGAGTGAGGATTTAATATAAAAAGGAGAGGAAGAAGGGTCAGAATTAAGTGATAGTGAAGATATGAAATGGAATTTAGTTACACAAAAAGAAATTATATTGGTAAAAGGGTGCAAGAGAGAAAAAGAAAACTTACAGAAGGACATAAAAAGGGAAAGTATGAAAATATTTACAAGACACCATTATGTGTAAAACCTTAGCAATAAATGTTAATAGTCTAAAAATTTAGTAAAATATGCACCCTTGAGCGGTGTGAAAAGCAGACTATTCACATTATTATACTGGAAGATACTAGGTTCCTAATGAAAGAAGAGAGAATTCAAACTGAAGTGTGGTTGAGATAAAATGTCATTTGGAATTTAGGAAGAGAGTCTTGTTCAGGGGTAGTTATTCTGTATAAAGATACAATAAAAATGTTAGATATTACATTTGTCATAAGCAGAACAGTTCTTGATGTAAGATGGAAATATCAGATTTTTAGAATTACTGCAAATGACAAAAAGACAGAGAGAAGATATGTTCAAAAATATTAATTTATTATTTATTTACTGGTATTTGTTTTCCGGGAAAGTCCACTGGGTCAGAAACCCAATTTCAGTGGAGGCCTACGGAGAAAAGCTCCACAAAAAATTTATCACAGAGTATTTTAAAGATAAAATAGAAAAAACCCATAAACAATAAAAAATTACATTCGCACCTGAAATATCATGTGCAGTACATTAACAGTTAAAGCACTGAAGAGTAACATCAGTACAAGAAAAATAATACAGAGTAAATTAATAGTAAAGCCATTTGAGTAATAACATAATTGTGGTTCTAAGCAAACAATTCTAGTAAAAACTAAGGAGATTATATACATTGACTAGAAGTAGATGGAGAGATTTGTAAAGTTTGTTGTTATACAGAAAGTTCATAGTTGTGTGTGCAAAGTTATTTAAAAGTGGGAAAGAAGGAGTTTTTAAAGTATTTTAAATATAATTCAATATGTGGCTATAAATTTGGAAATAATTGTAGTAGGAGATTTTAATTGTAATCTATGACAGCAGAAAAGGACAGCTTATGATGCAAAAAATGTTAGATATAAAATATGGGCAACTGCAAATTTGAAAGAAGAGTACATGTTCATATAGTACAGGAGAACAAAAATTGAAAGAGACTAGTTTTTAATTTCATCATGGTTATTAATAGTACAGGAAGCTGTTTTGATTACAGGTTTTTCAGATCACTGAACAATCTGGATTGCATTAAAAGGAAATACTGAGTACATAAGAAAAGGAAAGAGAATAAAAAGAATTAATGAAGTTAAATGGGATGATAAAGGAAAAACCGATGCACTAAATTTATGGCATTTGGACTGGCCAAAATGGTGTTTTAAAGAGAAGTACAACGTGTGCATGTACAATGGGAGAAGAGAAAAAGAAGGGAGAAAAAGTACAAGAAGCTAAGTAATGATACTTTTGATAGCTTAGAAAAATGAATTTTTTATTATTAAAGAACAAGAGTTACATAATCTCAACTTTCTTCACTTATCTAGAGAAAAACAGTTTTTAGTACTTAATAAATAAGCACCTATCCAGGCATGTCTAAGGGTCAGCTCCTGGTGTTTTCTCCTATCTACCTGATGAATCTGGGCATCTTGGGGCAATGCAGCAATTGCCTCATGTACACAGACAACCCTCTCCTCCTACCACCCAACACTACAACCTGTGAGAGATGCACTTATATAGCCAAACTGGAAGCAAAGCTCTCTTCACCCAGGACTGGAATAGACAGTCAAGAGGAGAAGCTAAACACTTGCACCGCACCACACTCATCACAGTCCCTCAAAACCTACACCACCAAAAATCCACATACAGAAAAACAAAAATGTTCACGGAGGCTCTCAATAATAATTTGCTCAAGCAACAGACCTCCAAAGCAGAAACGCAAGCAACCTCCACCCCCCCAACACAACCCAAATGACACATAGCCCACAGACTCAGTGCGCCAATCAACCACAGCCCATAAGGCAAAACAACGTACCCAACACACTAGTAATAGGGGACTCCATAGTCAGGCACACTGATGTCCCACTCACCAGGCTAAACAAGGAGAAGGTTACTGTCAGCTGCCCGTTAGCTGCCAGGATCTGTCACATAACCCACACACTCAGGTCACTTCACAACAAGTATAAATATGACTCTGTCATTGTCCCTGTTGGTGTGAATGACCTGACATGTACCTCCCTGGACTACATGAAAAGAGACATGGAGGAGCTCTCTGATATTGTAGCCCAGACAGGTATGACCATAGCCCTGAGTAGCATCCTGCCATCGCCCAGAATGATACCACAGTATAAGGACAAAATGATTGACTTCAACAATTGGCTAAGCTTCTGGTGTCATTCTAAGGGGATCCAGTATCTGTCTGCCTGGGATGACATGATCACCTGTCGCCCTTGGGATTCCAGATACTGGCTAAGGCTCTTGCCACCACTATAGTGCCTTTTTTAGGCAAGGTTCAAATGACAAATTCACCACTGTAACAGGCACAAGCAAGCAAAATCTGAGGGTAATGCTACTTAATGCTAGAAGTCTAAACCTCAAAATGCACTCACTCGAGGCACTCCTTAAAATGGAGAACATCGACATCTGTGCAGTGACAGAGACCTGGCTCAAGGCTCCAGAGAGCACCCCTGCTTTACCAGGGTATAATTCATACCACACCTTTCGGCCACCTAACCTGGACCGAAACACTAAAGAGGCGCATCTATATTCATTAGGGATATCCACACCTCCAGACTAGTTGCTCAGCATAATGCATCGGAGTTTATCCAAGTGCAACTAACTCTGGGCAAGACCGCAATCCAAATTGTAGCTTGCTGCAGATTCCCCACCATACCCCAGGAGTCCCACTCCTCATTTCTTGATACACTGGAAAATATTAGAGTACAACCCAACACCCTAATAATGGGCGATTTCAACTACCCCATCATTAACTGGGAAAACTATTCATGTACCAACTCTTTTGCTTAATGTTTTCTGGAATTCATAAATTTCAACTTATCCACACCCCCACCAGGGGCAGCAATATCCTAGACCTGGTCATTACCAACATGGGTGACCGGTGTTCCATACCGAAGATCAGTTCCTCGTTGGATCCGACCACAAGCTAATTAGCCTAGACACCGACATCCCACACCCACCCCTCATTAGGGAAACTACAGTAAAAAATGTCTCCAAATCCAACTTCACGCTTCTTAAGACAGAAGTGGCAAACTTCACGACACCCATGCAGACAGACAATAGAGGTACAACTGCTGAATCCTACACAATTGCATGGAAAGTGCTATCCCTAACAGAACCAAGATGCTATCCTCCAAAAAATTAAGCCAATCTGGTGGTTCCCTGCCATAAACCAACTCTACAACAGAAGAAAGAAACTGTTGCAAAAGAGAGTAAAATCCTGTGACTGGAGGAACTCCCTGGTCAGCCTCAGTAAGAAACTGAGATTCCTCATAAAATCCTCCAAAGCTAGTTATGAAAACATAATTGCCACTGATTCTAAAGACAACCACAAAGCATTCTATAACTATGTCAAAAATCTCAATGGCAATACTCAGATCTGCTCTGAGTTAAAGCACAATGGCACTAAATATACAGAACCAACTTATATTGCCAACATCCTGACAGATAGATTCAGTGCTAACTTTACCCCCCACCCCCACCCCCTAAAGGGCCCATCTCTATACTGGAAGAATGTAAAGTTCCTGTAATCCTGGCTGCACAGGTAAAAATCACACTCTCCAAAGCCAAGTACACAGCATCCATGGGACCTGACAACATCCCAGGCTGTATTCTACATGGACTACAGAACAAACTGGCGCCCCACCTAAGTACCATGTTCAATCATAGCCTCACCTCAGGCTTTATGCCCACTGAATGGCTCACAGCAATGGTTGTCCCACTCCACAAAGAGGGATCCACCGCGGACCCCAGAAACTACTGCCCCATTAGCCTGACGAGCCTGGTCTGCAAGGCCATGGAATGTATCATCATGGAACTTATAAACAAAGACACTGGTAATCTCCAAACTCTGGACCCCACCCAGTTTGGGTTTGTAAAAGGCAGATCATGTCTCCTAAACCTGACAGACTTCTTTGAAGCAGTCACCAAAGCCATAGACAAGGGTAAGGTGGTTCACACAGCCTATCTAGATCTTGCCAAGGCTTTCAACACCATCCCCCATTCTGGAATTATAGATAAACTCAGTAAACTAGGTATAAATCCCTATGTTACACCAGTGACAAGTGGAGTACCACAAGGTTCAGTCCTGGGTTCATCTATTTCTCTGAAGTACAGGCTAAGACAGAAGGGCTTTGGCTAACAAAGTTCGTAGACATCCTACAAAAGGGTCTCACTGAGACAGTTGCCTGGTGTCAAAGCCATGGCCTCAAGCTCAATGCCAAAAAGTGCACTGTTATCCCCTTTGGTAAAAACTCTGTACCCATGAACTACAACACAGGCGGTAGTAAACTTAACACCGAAAGTGTGATGAGACCTTGGGACACAGGTGGACAGTAGTCTCTCCTTTGATAATCACATCGCCACAGTAGTCAGGAAATCCTTCTACATGGCACACCTCATCACAAAATGTTTTTCATCCAGGAAAAAAGTGGTCATTGTTCCCCTCCACTCGTCACTCATTTGACCCATTATAGAGTGCAACGCCCCTTTTGGTATGTACCTCACAAAACATCTACAACAACTGGAAAAGCTACAGAAATACCTCAAAGAGGATTACCAGCCTGAAACAGATGCCCTATGCAGACTGTCTCAAAAATCTCCAGCTTTACTCCATCACGTATCACCTACTCAGAGACGATCTCGCAATAACATACAAAGCTATGTCAAACCCAGAGCTGTTGGACATGCTCCACTTAATGAAATCCCAATCCCTCTGAGCTACATGCTCTAGGGACCTAAACGTTGTTATCACAATAAACAGAACATGCTGGAGAGATAGATTCCTGTCCCAGAGACTTCCCATACTCTGGAACAAACTACCTATCTATATCAAACAAAGCTCCTCATTAGCACTCAAGAAAAATCATGATGATTGGATGGGAAATAGGAAATTCACCCCGGGGATCACTTCTGTGGCTCTGTTCGACAGTGGCACAGGAAAATAATTTTCCTGGGTGGTGAAAGCCAGGGTACCTTTTTGGCTAGGCTTATATAGGCCCTGGGGCCAATAGCCTAGTATCTACCAATGAACCTATAAATAAGATGAAAATAAAACATTTATTGTATAAGCAAATATATTTCCTGTGGGAGAAAAAAAAATTGTACCATATCTGAGCAACTTATTAAAGAAAAAAAAACAGTATTATGAGAGAAATGAAGGATACAATACACAATACACAAGATAAGATTATGGAAATAGTAGAAAAACATGTGAAAGCAACCTTTAAGGACAGATAGTACAAACTAATAATAAATGGAAAGTAGATACTTTTTCAGAAAAAGATAAGGATTTGGAAAAGAAAATTATGGTGAAGGAATTAGAAAATATATTGAAGGCAGTTAATTTAGAATCTGAAGCAGATCCAGATGGAATACAGTATGAGATGCATAAAAATATGACAATAACACAAACATGTTTTCTAATGGCATTAAATGAATGGTTAAATAAAAAAATTCAATGCAAAGAGTTGTGTAGTGGAATAATTCAATTTCTATAGAAAAAAGGTGATAAATATGAAATGTAGAATTGGAGACCTTTAGTCCAAATAACCTGGATTTTAAATTCTTCATGATAATTTTACAAAAAAGAATAGAAAATAAAAATAAGCAAGGTTATAAATGGGAATACATGTGGTATAAAAGGAAAAACAGTACAAGAACTGTACTGAAGAAGAGGGTGGCCTAATGGTTAAGGTGTTTGCCTTATAAACACAAGGTGCAGGGTTTGAGTCTCACAAGGAATAATTGGCTAGGCTTAAAATGGCTCGCAAGGGCAGTTAGCTTAGTATAAATCTATGAACAATTGCTGCTAATAATTATGGAATTAGTAGATGATGTTTTATATTGAAAAGTTCAAGCAAAAGTAATGATAAATGATTTAAGCAAAGCCTTTGACTTAATTCAACACAATGCATTATGAAAATATTCAAAGCATATAAGTAATAAGATAAGAAATGCCTGTATTACAGGGTACAAGTTAAATACAGTTAAGGTGTTAGTAAATGGTTGGTTAAGTGAATAAATAGTGTTCGAGAAGGGTATAAGAAAAGGATGTCCATTGAGCAGTGTATTTGCATTAGTAATGAATGTGATCTCTACACATCTTTACTGAGAAATGCAGAATATGAGTTATATATCTATTGAAGAGATAAATATGCCAATTATGTTATCATATGTATATAGATGATATTATTCTTGTTACAAAAAATAGTAAAGGAATGAAGTGATAAATTGTTTACAGGAATAATTAGGAGTGATAGGATTATCTATAAATAAAGAGAAAGTTAAGGATTAGGATTTGAATGTATGTTAGCAGGTATTACAGTTAATATGACAAGTATAAATATGCTTGTAACAAGCTCTAGAAAACAAGAAAATGCAGAACTAATATGAAAAGAAAAGTAATAAGTAATGAAAAGTACATGCATGTTTTGGAAATCGTTTAGATTATCATTTAAGAAAAAATATATTTAATTCAGTATTACTTGCAAGAACTGCATATTTAGCAAGTGTTTTTAGTAGGTTTGCCTTCAAAATGTTGAAAGTACATAGTTGAATGTGCACATTGTTGAAACATTTCCACAAAATCTGTACTGTCAAAATTTCAGAAAGCCGAAAAAAAAAAGAATGTCAACATTTCTGACTACTACACACCTGAAAACAAGTGCTAGCGTGGGTCAAAAAAAGGGGCAAGATTTTTGCAGTTCAGGATATCAGTATTCAAGGTTTTGAAAAGTTGCAGTTCAGAGTTCACAGAAGTGGTTTTGACAATGTGACGGTCAACATTTTGAAGGTAAACCATTTAGTATACCTCTAATATATGACAAGGAAGTTTATAACATTTTTTCCTTTATTTGGGGATCTAGATTGAACCCAGTAAAAAGGGAGTATTTTGTACATCAAAAGGGAAGAAGGCAGCGGCTTAGGATTGATAAATCCAACAATGTATACATCATCTTTACATTTATATAAAGTATTAAAATGTTTAAGGAATGCTTCATTATTAACACAGATATTAAGATTTAAATTAGACATGTCTCAGAGCTCTTCCATGCGGCCCTCAACCTCTAACTGCAACATCGATGTACACATACCCCAAAACACTTTTTTTGTTTTGTGTTTTTCACTCCCGTGACCTGTAACACTAATGCTGGTGTGCGCATGTGCCAAAGCACCCATCTAGTTTTGTTTTTGAGCCAAAAAAGGGTCAGTGTGTTTACACCATTATTTTGCACCGAACAATCAGTGTGTGCATGTGTGTGTATGTGTGCGTGTGTGTGTGTGTGTGTGTGTTTGTTCTCGCTGAAGAGGGACTCGTGTATGGATTTGCCGCTGTTGCCTTTGAAAGGGACAGCAATTGAGTGCATGCATGAAAGCAGAATTGTGTGATGTGAAAGTAGAAGAAGAGTGTGTGTGTGTATGTGTGTATATGTGTGCATGACTGAGAGAGACACATGCACAAAGAGGCTAACAATGATCAGTCTACCTACTGAACACAAACAAGTTAGCTCACAAATATATCATACATTAAGAGTACACTTTCATTAAATTGTGGCTTTCCTGACAGGGAGAGTGTTGTATTGAACATGAACTCATACCTCTTAACTGTATGGATTTTCAAAGAATGTCTGAATTTTTGCCTCATCTTCCAATTTGTGTCTTTTGCTTAGGAAATAAAAGTAGTCATCCAAGGTAATGCAGTTCCAGGGAGTAAGAATGAGACAGCAGCCTAGGGTTAATGGGTCAGTAGTGGACTGACTATGTAGGACTGTAGCATATAAAGTTGTATTGTGTTTCAGACAAACAAAAAGCACCTAGCACTGTTTTTCATTGGTGGGTTCTAAGCAGTGATAGATTGGACAACAGTAAGCATTGGATCATCAATACTGGCAAATCAAGTGGGCACAATTGTCATTTTTTTTAAATGTTGGGGATTTTAGTGTGTATGTGTGTGCTTATGTGTTGGGAGTGCTGCAACATTAGATGATTATTAAAGACAGACTTACAGACTGTGGAAAATATGTTTCTTTGTTTCAAAACCTAATACTGCCATTTACAGTGGATGGATATTTACATTTAATGGACAATGTATTAGCGTGGGCCTGTGGGGTTCTGAAGGATGCCAAGTCTACAACAGCCAATGTCTTGTAAAGTAACCTGGAAATGGATATTGGGATGTTACTGAAAAAATATAGTAAGTGGGCTTAGAAATATAGTTTAATTAAACAAAGTGTACTTTCAATTTACAAGCCATAATTTAATTTAATCCAGATACTGGTAGATTGTACACCATTAGACTTAATTAGGGAGAGCTGTCATTCTGGGGAAACAAGCAACCCTAGTTTCAGTGAAAGCTCTGTGGTTGCTTGCAGGTTCAAAGGTTAGTACTAAGCTAACTGCCCTTGTGAGCCATTTTAAGCTTAGCCAATTATCCCTTGTGAGACTCAAACCCTGCACCTTGTGTTTGTAAGGCAAACACCTTAACCATTAGGCCACCTTCCCTAGGAAGATGCAGGACGTTCACACAATGTGTTTTATTTATTATTTTTAATGCATTTGTCATTTCAAAGCATGGTTTTCTTTGATGCAAAAGAAGGCATGACTGAATGAGCCATATAATGTTTGACAATGATGGAATAGAAAGATTATAAGTGATGTATAATGTTTGCAGCTACACTTGCTTCAATGGTGTCTGTGATGCATAACTATTTTTGGGGCTGTGTCCCACTTTCATTTTTCGCTTTGTCCAGATTTTTTGCTCTAAGATTGAGAGGTATTGTTCCATACTAAATCAGAAGTTGTATTTACCTTGGAAGACTTTTAGGCATAATTATGAAAAACAGCCTTTTTAATATCTCTGCTTATTTCCAATATAAACTGCCATGTAACCTTGCAAATAACCTTATTAAGCTACTTTACTTCTTTTGGAATTGACAGGTATGATTCATCTGTTCAGACATAAGCACAGAGTGCTAATGTGACTTTGATTTCTTGCAGCAGTCTGTGGTTTACATAATCAAAATAACTTTTCTGTGTTTCTGGGTGTGTAATCAATTTAACAGTTTTAAAGATGTTTTCCAAAAATAAATAAATATATAATAAATAAATAATCCTCTCTATACTTTGAGCTATTGACAAAGTCTGGGAATTTGTTTTTTTCAAAAGTGAAGGTCAGCATTACAGCTCAGTAAACTGTCAGTCTGTGAGTAACTTCTGCACAAATTAAAATGTCTGAATGTCAAATGGCTTTAGATTGCAGGGATGTTTACTTTTATTTATTTTATTTTATTTTACATTTGTTTACTGGGAAAGTCTGACTGGACACAGGTCCATTTTCAGCGGAGGCTCGGGGAGAAAAGCTCCAAAAATAACATAAAATAATATAATACAATACATGAGAGAGAGAGACACAGCAAATTATGGATGTAGTACTCATACAATATGGCAGAGATTACATCTCGTAACAGTGAGAATCATTGAGGTACAGAATAAACTTAAAAATATTTTTTTACAGTTATAATTACAGCAAGGCAAATATCAATGATTTAAGGTTTTAGGAGAAAGTTCTGAAACAATCTTTTGGTATGGATAAACTTGGGGATTGACACAAGTTATATGTTTACACCAGTATGTAGCATTATAGTTTATGGTTTTCTTATTGATTTACTTAGCAGTTGTTTGTTGATTTATTGATGGTCCTTTTGGTGGTGGGAAATTACATGGATGAATCCATCTCTATTATGATTTTTTTTTCAGATGTTTTGACTTCCAGACAATTTAATTCAGTGAGTGGGTGTCATGTGATTACTGAGGTTGCCTATTTTACAAGTAGGGGCTTTATTGTGTGTGTGTGTGTGTGTGTGTGTGTGTGTGTAAGAGAGAGAGAGATTTAATATGTATACTGAATATAATTTTGCAAATGTAATTCTTAGTTAAACATGCCCCTCTTCTTGGGCAACTAGACTTGAGTAACCAATATTAGAACTTAGCCATCCAGCTGGGAAAGGTTAGTATGTGGATTTTCCATTTGGTTTGATGAAGGCTATGCTACTTACCCAAGGACTACGTTTATGGCTATCCATCCAGCCATCGTGTTGCTGAACTACATTGTTTGATAATGAGAGGAGCTTTTTACAGAAGTTGAAGGTTTTTGTGTCAAGAACCTGTCCATAAAAAGTGGCTTGTTTATGTTGCAGTGAAGGCTGTGGTCTTTGTAGTGAGCATTTTAAGTATAACCTGTATTTCTGATGTAGAGGAAGTCTCTTAAGGCAGGATCTTTCTTAGCCTGGAAAGCAAGCCAATGATGAAATTTATAGGGGCCAGTGAAAGACAGAGGAAAGCAAGAAGCTTTTTAGTCTGTTTGGATAACATAGTGAACTTAGTCCTTTGACCTTTTTTGTCAGAAATGGTTGTAGTCTTTCTTTTGGCAGGGTGTTTTGCTGAGGCACATGCCAAAAGGGGCATTGCATTCAATAATGGCTCTTGTAAAGGAAGAATACAGGGATGTTATGACCTCCTTGTCCCTGGATGAGATACCCTTGCTAATGAAGTGGGCCATGTAAAATGATTTCCTTACAATGGAGACAACGTGGTGGTCAAAAGTCAGGTTTCTATCAACCTGGGTGCCCAAGTACCATATGACTGATTGCGTGGTTACAACGCTGTAATTAATGTGATAATTTGTGGGGACATCACTCTCCTCAAAGGGGATGATGATGCATTTTTGACATTTAGCTTGAGGCCATATTTCTGGCACCAGTTATTTGTTTGGGTGAGACCCATTTGTAGCTTATTCAGAATTGTTTTATTAAGTCAGTAATATGAATTCTTTAATTTATTGCAAATTTGTTGGCTTATTTTTGAGGATTATAGTATTGTAGGACTGCTGATGTTGACATTTTACATAGATGGACTGCTGTAATGGTTTTCCCAGTGAGAAATGCTAGTGCTGTAGTGAATATCTGTTTATTTGTTTAAAAAAAAAAAAACACACACACACACACATATATATATATATATATATATATATATATATTTTTTTTTTTTTTTAACTAAGATGTTAGAGTTAACTGTTAGATTAGAGAATTAGAATTAGAATGAGAATTAGAATTTTAAGGCTTTATCACATTTATTCATTGTTCAAATGCACCTACAGTACAGCCAGGAGCAACAAAAGAGTTAACTATATGATATATTTTATATGCGGCCCCAAGACCATTTCTGTTCACTCAATGTGGCCCAAGCAAGCCAAAAGGTTGGACATCCCTGATATAAAATGGAGTGGGTGAACCTCAAGAATTTTAAAAGAAAGACTGCGTACTAACAATGAAATAAAACAAAAATTTTAATGTGGAAAATAAAAATTAATGAAATTGAAAATGAGAGGAAATAATAGTTTAATAACATTATGAATCAGTATTCTTGTGTACACCCATGGAAAAAGATGCATAAAGATAAAAGGATAGCAATTCAAACAAGAATGGGAAAATATAAGGATCTGCTGGAGTGTCAGGACTTCTTGTGGAGCCTGACTATACAAAAACTTCCAGTAAAAGCAAATATGCCTTACAAAAGCAAAAAAGATAGAACCTGTCTTTACTGTAAAGAATCTTAAACTGATGAACATAATTCTTTTACATCCTAAAAAAAACACATTATGGAAGAAAATTGTGGATTCAAACTATTTAGGGGTTTATAGAGGTAAATAAATTAAATATGGCTATGATCAAATATGGATATTATAAGAACAGAAACTATGTTAAAAGAGTTGGTAAAATATTTTGCATAATATGACTGATTTGGAATCAAAGAGGAAAGGAAATTATTGTTTAATGAAAAATAGGATTTAGCTACATTGTTAAAAAATAAGATTATGGTTATTGAAATTAGAGTGTGGGGGGTCACACAATGTAAAATGATTATTGTTTTTTAAGGGAAAGGAATCTGGAGTATTTTTTGCCATAATTGTAAATAGTGTATATATCGTACAGTGTACAGATGTAATGTAAATAAGTATTTTTTTAAAAAAGACCCGTGCTCTTTTTGATAGTTACCATGGGATCTTTTACATCAACTTGACCTACTACCAGTTCAAGCAGGTACGACTTCAGTTTAATGTCTCATCCAAATGATGGCATACCCAGGAATGCAGCACCCACTTATGCTGCATCACTGTCAGCAATCCATCTACCTGGTGTGGGAATACAACCCACAGCCTTCTACACTAAAGATGAGTATGCTACCGGTTAGGTCACTGACACTGACATGTTACTGTTGCACTCTTCTTTGAATCTCCTTTCTAAGCAGAGATGTAGAGAAATTCCTTATAAATATAGTATCCATTAGTGAACAGATAGCAAAAGTTTAAGAGACTACACATACTAAATCAATGAAATATGAAGCACATTCAAGTAACAATTAGAAATGATAGCTCAGGAAAATACAGGACAACAATGTATTAACATCAAGCAATCAACGCAGACACAGGCCTGTTGTGTAAAACTGTCTAGTTAAGACAGTATTGGAAGCAAACACAAACATTCACAGAAAGCAAATGCTCTTCGGACAGAGTTGTCTGACAGCACCTTTCCACAACCACTTTCTGTCTTCCATAATCAGTAATATATTCAGGACACACAATCTGTGCGTTATTCTTATCACATTTTTATTTAGCATGATTTGATCTACTTTTGTTCCATCTATCATTCCTAAATGACACTGAGTGGCTGTATACAAGAAGCAATTAAAACTCACGCCTGGCATTCAGTGGTAATTGAACTTCTTTTTTAATGGATAATCCACCTGAGTCCTGTTGTTATTGTCTAATTCATTTTCTTGTTGATATAAATAATACTAAAATATCTTGTCACACATTTGTTCTTCACGACTTTTATTACATTTAACTTAGTTTTTAATGATCCACTACGCAAAGAAACTTGTATGCCATCGTTCACTGTACTGACTTCATAAATTCCCATGCCATGTCTAAGGAGGAATCTTTGACATCATGATTTGTACAAATAAACACAACTGAGATAATTACTTGGTATCAGTGAATCTCCATAAGAAATATCAAATACATTCTACATGCATCAGTTGATCTACAATGAGTCTCTTTTTGGTGGGTTTAATACTGGGTTTATTCTTACTATTATTCCAGTTCAGTATTTTTATCTCACAGAAGTGTACTTGACGTATGACTTACTGCATACCTTGGTATCATATGCACACTACATTTGCGTACCTAGCTTGCTCAAAACCACTTAGGAAGCAACCTTTTCAAGAAGTTTAAAAAAATGTCTGATTATTTGACACCTACAAAGTGTGAAAGTCATCTACATATTTATACGTGCCAAACATGCATGAGACCCTACATTAGCCAGTGGTGGAAGGAACCATCCAAGCTCAGAGAAGTGTCAGAACAGCACGTGTGACTCTCCAATGAGGGAAGTCCCAAATGTTAGATACAATTCTTACTGAATAAGAATTTGTTATAGCTGACATTTGGAATACAAAAATAGTAAATCTACCAGGAAAAGAAGAGGCAGAAATCAACCGTAGTCCTGAACTAAACCTGAGATTTATTCACCATCTTGAACCAAGTCCGTAAGAAGTACGAAATGTTCTTGCTGGTAACTCAGTACTGTTAAACAATACAATAATTTAGTCTTTCTGTATTAACTAGTACTATAATCAAGGAATTGAATATGTACGTGTCATATCACATTCTTTCAGTGTGCTTAAATTTTTCTCAGCTGCTTCAAGGCATAGAAGGGTTAAAGCCCAGAATATGGCCCAGGCAACCTGTGTTCCATTAGTGGCTCCGGCGTATGAGATTACAGCACAGGATGGATGGGTGTGCCTATCCTGGGGGTGGGACAAGAAGTGCACAATGGCATGCTATTTGCAATGGATCCCTGGTGCAAGCTGGGGATCCAGAAGGAGGAATGTCCACAAATGGGAATAGGAAGGTAGCATTTGGCTGAATCTCTGTGGAGTTGGAATGCTGCATGTCATTATTCCATGTCCAGCCATAGGAACGCCAGTCATACGCACAGAGGTAACTGGGAAGGACAGGGAATAAGTAAGAACTAAAACACAATTCTCAATAAGCTACACCCTTATTTTCAGTTGTATGCTAAGGCATCTACCTGTTTAATGTAGAAGTAATCACACACTATGTTTGTGTATTTTATTAAGTATTTGTAATATAAATTTTATAATACTAATGTCAGCTTATTAAAATTGCTATTTTGTTACTGTAATAATGATATTTATGAGAGATTTTTTTCTCCCTGGATCTCCTCTAAATCGGGATGTTTGCAGAAGAGTCAATTCATTAGAAAACAGACAAATATGAATGAATAAATAAATAAAAATAAAACAGGCTGTGAAATGTGGATGGCACTGGGACAGCAAATGAGTCGTGAATTACTGAAGTTGTAGTCTAGACAACAATGTCTGGTGAAACTGTGAACTAATGATCAAATGGCTATGCCACTAACATCTGCAACAATGACATTTTTAAGTTAGTGTGAACAGTGACTCACCTGGTAGCTAAAGATATTGCAGCTGGTAACCTATCTGCAGAAGTTTACCTTGTAAACACTAAGCCTTCTATCTCCAGAGTAGGAGGGACAGAGAAGCTCTTCCATTTTCTTTAATTATTCACCTGCTTCAGATAAATCCTTAGCTGCAACCAGACATGCATGGTGTGAATGGTTCTTTCCTATTAACATTCTGTTCGGGTGAGGAAAACAGGGAGGTGAATGCTCCTGACTGAAGGAAATTACAACACCAGTTATGGAAGAACACCTTCTAAAGATCACCACATTCTTAAGAACGACCATATAAAGTTCCCCAAGTGTAATGGAGCTTTGATATCATGTAAGCACAGCTGACTGTCACAAGGAAAAGACATTTTCCAAAACACACAATTACAGTTCTGAACAGTTTATTGATCAGGAAGATCAGATTCTGTGGATGGGAGGATTTCTTCAAAGGTGAGTAAAGATGCAGAACCCTTTAAGGTGTTATTAGGCTAGCTGGTTCTGAGCCATAGTCATTCATCCATCAATTAATCCAGCCATCCAACCCTTTAAACTACCCTTCCTGGTGACTGACTCAGTAGTAGCAAGCTAAGAAGGGCAAACTAGACTTTCCTATCTGAAACAATAGTCCACAGCTCCTCCAGGTGGATTCCAAGGCACTCATTGGCCAACTAAGACATATAATCTCTTTCCCATATCCTGGGCTTGACCCAGGGCTGAGTCCCAGTAAGCTATTGAAAAAGAAAAAACACTGTGCCGAACCAAAACAGCCATATTAGAATAAAACTCTTTATTAAACAAAGTAACCACAGTAAGCGCTTTTACTATCTACCAGTCGCTTTATCAGACTAGTTCATGTTAAACACTAACTCTATTTAAACTATTAGCTGACCAATCATTTTAAACATTTTTCTAAATCAACCAATAATCTTCTTCATTTCTACACTGCATCCAGTAAAAGCTAGTCTAATCTAAAAAGAAATATAACTTGCAAAAATACACATTTAATAAAATGTAAAAGATGTATAAACACATATATACCTATATATTGCTTATATTAGTAGATATAAAATTTTTAGAATTATATTTATTCTGAATTATGTATGTATATATGTGTTTATACATGTCTTTTACATTTTATTAAATGTGTACTTTTACAAGTTATATTTCTTTTTAGATTAGACTAGCTTTTATTGAATGCAATGTAGACATGAAGGAGATTATTGGTTGAGTTAGAAAAATGTTTAAAACGATTGGTCAGCTAATAGTTTAAATAGAGTTAGTGTTTAACATGAACTAGTCTGATGAAGCGACTGGAAGATCGTAAAAGCGCTTACTCTGGTTACTTTGTTTAATAAAGAGTTTTGTTCTAATACTGCTGCGTTGGCTCGGCACCATGTTTTTTATTTTTCAACAGTTACTTATCCATACTTGGAGCCGAACATTTATCCAGTAACCTGTTTTTTTGGATTTATATCCCAGTAAACTGTACCTGATTCACCTACTGTGGGAGGCACATAGGAGGCATTCTTATAAGCTGCCCAAACCACATTAACTGGTTCTTTTCAATCATGAAGAACATTTGGATTCTGGAAATGCTATGAATAAGCCCTACTGCTATTTGTTTAAATAATCTCATCTTTTCCATCATAACCCAAAATTCATAACTAGAGATGGGCAGGGACATAATCTGTCTGCTTAATTGAGAGCACTGTTGTAAGACTTTCCTCCTACTTCACTATGTCTAGTACAAAGCCCACAGTAATGATGTTGCTGCATATGACCAGTGGTCAGACAATCTCCTCTACTTTCATTTGTGAACAAGGCTCCAAGATACTTAAACTCCTCCATTTGCAGTAGCTACTTCCTCTTTCACTGCAGAGAACAATCCATTTTTTAATAGAACCGTGATCTGAGATTTAGAAATGTGATTCTCATCCCAACTGCTTTACTTTCAGCAGAGAATTGCTCTAGTGCATTTCAGAGTTCACAGTCACTTGAGGCCAAGAGGACATCATCTATATAGAACAGATAAGAGATGTACCCTTACATTCCCAAACAGAATATGCTTCAAACCCTGGGGGTGCTTTTATATGTTGTCCATAAAAATATTGAATAGGAGGGTGACAAAGCACACCATTGGTTGAGTCCTAATCTCCCCTTCCCCATACATATTCCCAAGAATGCAGACAATTCTTTTTCAGCAAATACAGGGAACAAATAGTATTCAGCAGCAGGTCTGAAATCCCACATTATTTTAGCAACTCCCACAAAATACTTTGAGGGACTCAGTCATATGCCTTCTCTAGAGCCACAAAAACACAAGTAGCCAGTAAATGGCAAATTCCCATGATATTTCCAATATACACGCTAAGGCAGAGTTGATCTATTCTTCAGCAGCCAGGACAAAAGCTACACTGCTCCTTCTGAACCAGAGGTTTGACCATCAATGGAGTCTTCTTTCTAGCACCTTATCCTAGGTGTTGCAAGGGAAACTGAGGGTGAGATACCTCTATAACTAGAGCTGACTTTCCTGCCTCACTTTATGACGGGTCCTTACCTTTTCACTGTTGCATAAAAATATGGAAAGTATGACACCCAAACAAAATCCAATACCTTAAGCATTTCTGACTAGATTTCATCTATTCTACAAGCCTTGTTACTGCAGAGCTGTATAATCACTCAGTGACCTCATTAGAAAATGGATCTAATCTCATGACAGTGTACTGTATTATACTTCCAAAATAATATAATCATCAAAATCAAAGAAAATAAATGCTTTCACTTCGATGGATTGTCAATTTTGGCCTATAACTAAATACCAATAAAACAAAAGTCATATTGTTCTACTTAGGTCTTAAACTGCCTTCAGATGCACCAAGCTTTAAAATATCAGACAGCAACAATACATGATTGGAAGATGCAACTCGCACTAAGCTTCTAGATGCCCCCTTTGAGTCATCTCTGAGATTCAACCTCAATAACAGACAGAAATATCAACCTCAGACTAGGTTCACCGTACTGCATCAAAACGTGCCAAACGCCAGATTCTAGCCAAGCAGCTGTCAAAGCTTTCCTCTTGCCCAGTCTTTCTTATTGTTCATCCTTCTAAACTCCACACTAACTGATAAACTTAGAATGACATATTACCGCATTTTATGTCCAAGTATCGTTCCAACACCCTCCACTCTATATCAGTCAAATACAACAACCGGCTTGAACATGAACACAAACTGGCTTATAATTACCGATACTCAATGAATTTTGTATCATCCTGAAAATGCCCTTAATGTAACTCCCTTGTATAATGGTGCTACCTTTACTGCTTATTCAGGTCAACCAACAAATGCATCAGAACCGACCAGACCAGGAATTCAGAAATACTATTCAGTAATCAAAAATACAAAACCAGGTAACTCAAACACCAAAGCTGTAGAAAGTCAAATTTATTAAGCACTTTCGTCTCAATAAGATACTGAGACTTCATCAGAATAATATGATGAAATTATGAAATGTGTTTTTAAGATTTTGTAATTGTTTAATTAATTAATTAATAGGGGTATTTAAAGAGAAATGAATGATGGGTTATTTTTGAATTCCTGGTCTGGTCGGTTTGGACTCATTTTGTCACCCTGTTGAATGTTTAAGTGTTTTGGAGAGGGTTACTTCGCCTTTTGAATAACAAATGTGTTAGCATACTTCCCCATTCAAGAAACCACCCCGAAGAATGAATAACAAATGTGTTAGCATACTTCCCCATTCAAGAAATTACACTTTTGTTTTAGAGCATCGAAAGCCTAGAATAACCTCCTACTCTCAGAAATATTAGTAATACTGTACACTCTCAGTTAAACGGAACACAAGCGACCTGCACTGTCAAGCAACCAGCAAAAAAATCTAAGAAATACAGTACAATTTTCATGTGTTGCACTTTCTCTCCCCCCACTACAGAAACATACCTTATGGTTTTATAGTTTTATAGTTTTAAAAAGAAAGGAATACATTTCCTCTCTCCCTAACCTGAGAACAAGTCAAACCAAACAAATAGTATAGAGTACAGTATTAGTCATGCCTATTTTTAATAGTAACTCTCAAGCAACCAGAAACTGCAGTTATCCGGCATCTACCAATCCCCAATGGTGCCAGTTAACTGAGAGTTTACTCTACTCTTATCATTCAAACTTATGCCACAAAATACATAAAACAAACCTCTGGACCATTATTGTACTAACTTAAATATTCTGCAGTGATTTCAACCCATTTGTAATACAATTCATGTGTAGCCAAGACAATTTGTACTTCACTGCTCCCAATTACTACTGGTGTTCTCTGTATTATGCCATAATTTATACACTTTCTCTCAAACAAGTCTACTTACCTCCACACTTGTGCTATTACGTAGATGATGCTGACTGCATTTGTCTAGCACAGTGTAGACTTCAGCTTGACTGGTCAGTGCAGCTTGTATGTAAGAAATGCTGGCTGCATGTATCATTACTTTTTATAGTTAGTACTTTAGTTTACACTAAATGGAATTTCATTTATGAACATTCTGTGCAAGCTTATATCACATTGGATATACTCAGGAGCTTTTTCTCCCAGGGGTTCTGCTGAGAATGCACTTTGCCAGTAAGACTGCCCTTACGAATGAATGAATAAATTAAAATGAACAAATGCATAAATAAATTAGTGAGGGCGCAGGAGGCACATTACCCTAATCAGGAACTATGGCAGAGGGAACATCCCCCATATTAGATAGTGATGAATTGCCATTCCAATCTCTAACTTTGACCAAATGGGTTTCAGTCTAATTGCTTTGATACAATTGACTAGATCTGTCTGCTTTCATTAGTCAAAGCACATTCCATTAACATCTAGTACGTCATTGCTGCTAGCACTGGAAAATGAGCACTTTAATCAATTGTTAACAGATAAAATTGATAATCTCTGTGAATGTTGAAAAAATTATGATCAACAATGTATAGTATGATAATGAGTTTTATTAACATTGAAAGATAAATGCAGGTAGAACTGAAAAAATATATCCTTAAAGGTTTTAATTAACTGACCAAATGACTGATGGTGTAGCTGTAAGGCCATCACCTTGGCTTACAGTTGGGCTCCTTTGGTTTTGCAGTATACTTAAAACTGCCGTCATCTCAAGTGCTGGCTATGGGCAAAGACAGCAGAAACTACCAGCATGTACAGCCAATCTACATACCTGGAGATATTTTGATAGATGTACCTTGTTATCATTCAAATGAAAATTTTGTACCCACAGTAAATTGGAAAAGCCTTCCTGTCAGAAGATATAGAGTTAATGTTTAAGGACAAAAGAACTAACGGATTCTTAAAACAATGGCAGAATGTTTACTTCTGCGTAAAATGGCAGAAACCTTCTTTGACTACTCATGTGCTGTTTGCTCTGTGATACAAGGAATGAGTGCTGCTGCTATGCATGTCTGAAAAATCCCACAAACTTGCATTTAAATATTTGTTTTTACTTTATTTCATTTGTTTATCGGAGTAATGGGGCTGATGTACAAGGACCCACTGTGGTGGTGGTGCTGCGGTAGCATTGTCGCCTCACAGTAAGACGTTGTCCTGTTAGATTCTCAGCTACAGCGTCTTCTGTGTGGAGACATGCGTGAATGGGCATACCTTCGATGAAGGTTGTGCGTCAGGGCCGGCAACTCGGCACGTAAAAATCTACTGCCAATCATTAGTGGACCAGAGTTCCGCTGTGGCGACCCCTAACTGGGAAAAGCTGAAAGACACAACAACAACTGAAAGAAATCCTGGATTAAAGGATGACCCTTGTTAACGGTCATAGCCTTGATTTTCAGTACTAACTGCAAAAATAAATAAATACATTTAAAAATGTGGTGTTTGGTGCTTCAAGAGTTTCAACATCTTCATTTTAACTGCATGTTTTGTGGTTTATGAACACAACAGATATAAGCAGCATTGCATGTGTACATAGGATTATAATGCGATTCACAGCTATATCAGAAAATAGAATGCAAAACATCTGACATAATGCAATGAAGAATCACATCATCAAATACTGAAAACATTGAACATACTCCTGCACTACCTTAGTAATAGGTGCTAATGCTAACCCTGCCACTTGAAAAAAAAATTTCTGCAATATTATCACCAATTAAGACAGGCTCAGACACACACAGACATGCACAAACACATACATACGCCATTACATCTATCCCCCTAACACTTACCCTAAAACAGACACATTCACACATAAAAGACATGTATCACCTTCCTTAACCCTTACTCTAACCCTAACCCGCAAACATTACACACACAAAAACCTTAACCTGGTATAACACTGCATACGTACAACAAAATAAACTTTCAGTGCATGGAAGGTTAGAGCAAATGACCCTGCAGTTCATTCTGCCATGCTAAAAAAAGTGTGACAGAATGAATGGAACTTGTAGATCAGTGTGTGTGTATATACCTTTAAGAAGCTATCCAGGGGCTTGCACTAGAGTATAAATACTGATCATGTGCAAGTCTGACTTCCATTTTGTAGTTAGCTATTGAGATGTGAAAATGTATGTATGTATGTAAGCTCTACTTAACTAGTTCATTTGCATTTAATGATGCTACTATCCATACTGATGTGTTTGTATATATTAAAGCATCTGAATAAAACCCCAAGACCTTATTATTATTATTTGTACTAAAGAGCGACATGGGGACAGAAGTGGCATATCCAAAGGGACATGGTATAAGAAACAGCATATCTAAAGGATGTGGTACCAGAAGCAGCATATCTAAAGGGCCTGAAGTCAGAACAGGCATACTACAGGGCATGAAGCTTAATACGGTTTGGTGAAAATGATTTAAGGCACTTATCCAGATGCTGGTGCAATATACAGTAGTGGACCATCCCAAAACTGTGCATACTTTGTAAAACAGGTCAAAAATGAATTTCAGGTATTATAACTTGCTCAGCACTATTTCTTTTTCCAATAACATGAAATTGGGCATATAAAACATTCCAAATAATTCTGCATAAACAGATATGTACGATATTGATACAAATATTTGAATTACTACGGAAAATGCTTGAAATAAAGTCCAATTGCATAAAATGAATAAAATAAGGGGGACGATCGTATTTTCGCAAAGCATATGTATTTTTGTATTAAGTAAAGCTATCCGCATTTTCAGAAGAATATAAAGTGTTTGCATGTTTGTGCAGTGTTACAGTGAAGTTATTTCACAATGTACAGCCATTACAAGGCATATTTCATACAGTACAGCCATTACAAGGCATATTTCATACAGTACAGCCATTACAAAGCATATTTTGCAAAGTAAAGTATTTCAAAGAGTTTATTGTGCATGTTGATGCTGTTACAAGCTCACAGCAGACTTTGTTCATACATAATTACAGGGGCTCTATTTTTAGTGTATTTGTGTATACTTTGGGAGCATGTCAGATGGATTTCGAAAACCCAGTGCACTTGTGTTTGACAGCAATATTCCTGAGAACTGGAGTGTGTTTGATCAAGACTACATTTTCATCAGGCTGCATTTTCTGATAAAGATGACCGTACAAAGGCATTTATTTTGCTTAATTTAGCTGGGTCAAAAGCTACAGAAAGGAAACACTCATTTGTGTATGCACCTGCTATTTATGCTGGAGAAGGGAAAAATCATCATACTGTTGTACAGGCTGAGTCAAGGGAAGACCCAGAGTGCTTAAAACGTAAATTTAGAGAAATGTGTAACCCTCAGACAAATGTTACAATGGAAAGGTACTTGCTTTACACAAGAGAGCAAAAGCCTGGTGAAACTTTTGCAGCATATATAACTGACCTGAGAAATAAAGCTTAAACATGCAGATTTGGTGACTTAAGGGATGAGTTGATAAAGAACAGACTTGTGTGTGGTATAAAAGAGGACGTTGTGAGAAAGATTTTGCTTAGTGACAGTGATTTAACTTTGAATAAGGCCATTGAGATTTGTCAGATATATGAGCTTACAGAAACACACACAAATATGCTTACAAATGAGAGCAGCTCTAGAAGGCACAGTGATAAAGCTCATGCTGATAACATGCAGCATTTGGTTAAAAGATAAAGACCCAAGCACATGGAAGCTGCAACCCTTGCAGCACCTACTGGTAAACCCCAGAACTTTCTAGCACATTCCAGACTTGGCACAGCCTCAGTGAAGCACAAGAGTGAGTCAGCACACTCAAAGCATGGGCCCCACCCACCATCATTGTCTTTCATTTAATTCTGGTGGAAGTCATGAATCTAAAAGGGGAAAAAGTGTTTAGCTTTTGGTCAACAATGCCACAAATTTAATCAATGGAATAATTTCAAAAGATTTTGTAAAAAAAAAGAATGTTAAAAGAATATTAAAAGGGAACATTTTAAAAAACGAGTTGATCAGTTAGACTGTGGCAAGCCTACTCTTTATGTTGATGGTGTGCCAATACTTCATGGAATGGTTAATGCAGTTGATTTAATGGCCAAGAATGAAGTATTGTGTACTGCTCAGATAAATGGCAAACCCATAGAGCTCACAGTTGACACAGGTTCTATGTGCAATGTTATGTCTGTAAAAACATTTGTGAGAGTATGTAAAGGTGAAAGGCTTGATCTGGCAAGGTGTGTGAAACTTGTTGCTTATGGAGGTGAAGAAATTCAAACTGAAGGCTCAGTAGTTATTTCATGTTACTTCCAGCAGAGTAGAAGAAGCTACAACGTATTATTTTATGTGGTCAAGAGGCATGTTCAGTCATCATTAGGGCTCAGAGACTCTCTGAAAATGGGACCACTTTCATTTAACAAGGAAGTCCATCATGTTAGCTTGAAAGACCACTATTCCAATTTTTCCCAGCACATTTTTTCTACATATGTTGATCTTTTCCAAGACAAAAGAGGCAAACTTTTAGTTGTGTATGCCATGAAGTTAGACCCAGAGGTTAGTCCAGTTATCAGGTAAGCACATAAAGTTCCAATAGCCATGCAGGACAGGGTCAAGGCCGAGTTAGAAAAAATGGTGCGACAAGGTGTAATTGTCCAGTGGAAACTCCAACAGAATGGATATCTTCCATGGTGGTAGCTCATAAGAAAAGCTGAGATGACATCAGAATATGTATTGATCCACAAGATCTGAACAAAGCACTAAAAAGGCCTCATCATCCATTGCACACAGTTGAAGAATTTGCAGCATTGATGACAAATGCCACTATTTTTTTTTAAATGCAAAGAGTTAATTTTGGCAAATTTAGTTTGACAAAAAATCCTCATTGCTCAATTTTTTCAGTACTCCATTTGGCAGGTACAGATTTTTGAGAATGCCATTTGGGATAAATTCTGCAAGTTAAGTCTTTCAATGTGCAATGCAGCAAACTTTTCTGTTTATCCTTGTGCTATTATAGTAGACAACATACTGGTTAGGAGGTTGTGATGAAGCAGAACATGACAGAAACCTCCGAAAAGTTCTAGAAAGGGGACATCAAGTGAATCTTAAGCTCAATGCACAGAAATGCAAATTCAGGCTACAAGAAGTTACTTATGTTGGTCATTTATTAAGTACAGGCCTACAACCAAACCCTTCAAAGCAAACAGCCATTCTCAAGATGCCAGCTCCAGACAATGATCAAGCCCTGCAAAGTTTTCTTGGCATGGTCAACTATCTAGGCAAGTTTATTCCAGACTTGAGCCAACTTTCAGCACCACTCAGAGAGCTAACACGTAAAACTGTATCCTGGTCTTGGTTAGAGCAACACCAAAGAGCATTTGATGTCCTTAAACAAAGAAATGCCAGTCCGCCAAAGCTCTGATACTATGATGTTCACAAGCCAGTTACATTTTCCTGTGACGCTTCAAAATTTGGACTTGGTGCAGTTATTTTACAAGAGGATTAATCTGTTGCCTATGCATCAAGAACTCTTACCCAAACTGAACAGTATGTCCAGATTGAGAAAAAGCTTTTGGCAACTGTGTTTGCATGTTCGAAGTTCCATGATTATGTTTATGGTATACCTATCCAGATCGAAACAGACCACCAACCTCTAGTCACTATCTTGAGAAAGTCAATGCATTCAGGTCCTGCCTGACTGCAACGTATGATGCTGACACTGCAAAAGTACAATTTCAATCTTGTCTACAAGAAAGGCAAACTTCTTTATCTTGCTGATACATTACCCAGATCACCCAGAAATACCACTGAACAGAATGACAATTCAGGTTCTTGAGTGATGATTTTGAAGTCATGGAAGTGAGAAATTTTTCTTCCAAAGATCTTGATGAGCTAAGAGAACACACAGCCACAGATCCAGTGTTAAAAAGGCTCAACCACTTTATCAATCAAGGATGGTCGTCAAAACAATCCAGTTTGCTGCAAGAACTGCATCCTTATTTTCCATACAGAGATGAGATTTTGTCTGACATATGCATCATAATGAAAGGTCCAAAAGTAAATCTAAGCCCTTCCAACCTGAGTACATTACTATCTTGCATTGTGGTCACCCAGGAACCGAATTTACAAAAAGAAGGGCGACCGAGAGTATTTTAGCCTTCTATGTCACAAGAAATTGAGAGGGCACTTTCTTCTTGTTCAGTATGTAATAGTACAAAGCCTCATCAACAGAAATAACTACTTCAACTTAACCAGATTCCTGAACTACCTTGGTCAACAGTAGCCACTGACATCTTTGAGAGGAATGGTCAACATTATTTGGTGTTAGTAGATTCTTACTCCAATTGGTTCGAGATCGACTTACTTCCCAACCTAGCATCTGGCACTATTACTAAGATAAAACTTCATTTTGCAGTGTATGGAAGCCTGCACAAAGTTATTTCTGACAATGGCATGCAGTTTACAAGTCAACAGTTCAAAAGATTTGCTGAAGAATGGGATTTTACTCATAGATTCATAGATTAGTACTAGGCTAACTGCCCTTGCGAGCCATTTTAAGCCTAGCCAATTATTCCTTGTGAGACTCAAAACCCTGTACCGTGTGTTTGTAAGACAAACACCTTAACCATTAGGCCATCCTCCCACCTGTGCCATGTCACAAGTAGTCCAGAGCACCCACAGTCAAATGGTTTGGCAGAATGCACAGTTCAAAGTGCAAAACAGTTACTTGAGAAGTCAAAATGAGACAATAGTGATGTTTTCTTGAATCTCAGAAATGTTCTTCATGATAAACATCTTGGTTCACCTGCTCAGAGATGTCTGTTGAAACAAACCAGAACCACATTACCACTTAGTAGTCAATTGTTGGCTCCATGTGTCAAGAACAACAGATCAGTGGAAGCCAGTCTGTTCAGGAAACGCCTATCCCAGAAGTCCAACTACGATAAGACAAGTAAACCACTCAATCCATTATGAGAGGTAGAAGTGATAAGGATGCAGGAGTCCAAAGGTTATGATCGGATCGGTGATATGAAAAATATTAGTCCAGAGCCAAGATTGTACATTATAGAATTAGGAGGAGTAACTTTAGGCAAAACTGGAAACATGTGAGACCTGTGTTTGAGCCTATACCATAGCAGACAGCCTGTGAGAAAGACTATCTCAGAGTGAGCTGTCCGGTGTTCTAATTCCAGAGGACATTCCTGTTCCTATGACGAATCCAGAAATTCCTGATACGAGTTGTGCACCACAGACTGTCTCTGTTGCTAAATCTAGTTTCAACTGTTATGTTACAAGATATGGTTGAATCTCTAAACCCTGTGGCAGATATGAAGCAACTTGGACATGAACATTATATTTTTGTTTCTAATGTACACAGTAATGCATGCTTGTCTCTGATATTCTTTTGCATGAAGGGTAATCTTTTTAAGAGGGAGAATGTAGATCAGTCTGTATATATATCTTTAAGAAGCTACCCAAGGGTTTGCACTAGAGTACAAATACTGAGCACGTGCGAGTCTGCCATTCTGTAGTTAGCTGAGATGTGAACATGTATGTATGTAAGCACTGTTTGTTAACTAGTTTGTTTGTACCTAATGATGCTGCTATCCATCCAGATGTGTCTGTATATACTAAAGCATCTGAACGAAACCCCAAGCTGCCTTATTATTTGTACTAGAGACAAATGAGTGACAGAACTCATCTATACATACCTAAAAATGTGCACTCTCATAAATTTATATACACACACACATTTATATACACAAACCAAAGGGTAAAAAGGTCTCGGAGACAAACCATTTAATTAAAGCTAAATGAAAAATTCAGACCACCTGGAGTCTTTACTGTCCATCTAGAATCTTCGCTGTGTAATATCTTAAACTTCCTGTATTGGATACCAATGGGATATATGCAAATGACCCTTTAATGGCATACTGTTGTTTCAGCTACATGGCTTCTGAATGCCCAAGACTTCTTATTTTTTTATGTCTTTACTGGTGCACTAAGGCAGATAAACCCCAAAGTTGTAGACATGCCATGTTTCACTTTTTTTCTGAGTTCATCAGTGTAGCACAAGTAGCCTGTTTGGCCATAGTTTGTAAACTAGAAAAGGGCAAAACATGGCATGTCCACAGCTTGTGGGATCTGGTTTATCATCCTGAATGCACCAGAAGAGTCATAAAAACTAACAAGTCATGGGTATTCAGAAGCCATGTCGATGGAAGGCTGGTATGCCCTTAAGGGGTCATTTGCATATATCCCATGGGCTTCTCCTACAGGAAGGTTAATGTATCTCACACACATACACATACATGGAAATAACAGTCCCTTTCATATATATATATATATATATATATATATATACATTTATAGTGGATATCAAAAGTGTACACACCCCTGTTAAAATGCCAGGTTTTTGTGATATAAAAAAAATGAGATCACAATAAATAATTTCAAAACAATGAGATCACAATAAATAATTTCAAAACTTTTACCACCTTTAACATGACCTATAACCTGTACAATTCAATTGAAAAACACAAATCTGCTAGGGGAAAAATATAAAAAAAAAATGTACAATAAGCTGGTTACATAAGGGTGCACACCCTTAAACTAACACTTTGTTGAAGCATAAATATATATATATAAACAAACACACACACACACACACACACACACATACAGAGAGAGAGAGAGATTGAGAGATACACCTACATATGGCATGCAGAAACATCTAATCACACAATTTTGATTTCTGCACAATGAAAACTAAACAGTGAAAAAGGAAAACAAACAATGCAAGCTTTATTTTTCTGACTGTTAACCAAAACATAAGGAAAAAAACTAACAGTACACACAGCTGTAGTTTGTCTGAAGAGTAGTACATTTAGGCCAAAGGGTTTTTAGTGAGGTAATGTATAGTTCTTGTGTTAGAGGCAGAGTTAGAGTTAGCACATATGAATAGGGATGTTCAGGAGTATTTGCTTGAGGAGAAGGAGGTACAATTCTGTGCAATAGCAGCAGCTACTGGACAGAGAAGTGGACAGAGTTGATCAGACTTCCTGATAGACTGTTTTGTCAAGATAAAATCTGACAAAGAAAGGCATAGTAGGCCCTTGCATTTGCTAGTGAGCAGGTCAGCCACCGTAGAGGGTTTAGGGCCAAAAAATGGAGAAAATACTTTAGCATTACTTGGTTACTTGGCAACAGATACTGTGGCCAGCTCTTGTCCTTGTGATGTGGCATGAATGATCATAATTCTGGCAGCTGCTAGATGATCAGCAGGTAGAAAGAATAGAAAAAGAAAAGTCAATGAAGAAAAAGGGGCTACAAAAACAGAAGCCTATGCGGAGAAAGAATAGTTGTGTAAAATCTTACCACAACCATAGATGTCCTTTTCTTCTATATTGCAGAATTCTTTACATATGGGTTGTATTCCACCAGTCGACCCAAAGTCCGGACTGTATAAAAAAGCTTATTGTCACTGTCAGTAAGTGGGACAGCTCATGAAGTCACTGAACGTCTGTCATAAAAGGGACGTCCACACGTGCCATCCAAAGAATAAGATAGCCCTAGGAATTTAATGCAAGGCCACATGACAAGTAGCCATCACAGGAAAGAACAAGTAGTAGGGGAAGGCAGGAGGGATAGAATACTGCAACATAGAAGAGAAGGACATCTATGGTTATGGTAAAATTTTACACAACTATTCTATGTCTTTCTGTTCAATGTTGCAGTATGCTTTACATATGGGAGAGTGCAAAAGCTCAATAGGAACCCAGGGAGGAGGAAGGAGTGGAGAAAGACAATGCAGAGGCATTTTCTACAAATCCATGCAGAATTACCCTAGCAAATCCTGCCCTAGATCTGGAGACAGTGTCTAGCTTGTAATGTTTTGTAAAAGTATAAATACACGGCCAAGTAGCAGCTTTCAAAATGGAACGAGCATCTAGAGCTTTGAAGAAAGCTCCAGACAGATCTGGTGGAATGGGCCTTAACAGAAGATAAGGATTTCTCATGAAAGTCATAGCATAACACAATGGCCTTAGAAATCCAGGAAGACATTATTTGTTTGGAGACAGGTAAACCCAGAGCCCTGGGATGAAAGGACACAAAGAGTTGATCAGACTTCCTGATAGACTGTTTTGTCAAGATAAAATCTGAGTTGCCTGTACATACGCACATCCAAAGAATGCAGAACCATCTCACTAGGAGAAGGAAAGAAAGTTAGCAACTGGATGGACTGATTTAGGGACAACTCATTCACCACCTTGTGCATGAAAGATGGATTAGATCTTAAGGATACTCTGTCCTTGTGAAAAAACAAAAAGGGGGGAGAAGCCATCAATGCCTGAATCTCACAGACTCTTCTAGCAGAAGTTACAGCTACTAAAAGTACTGTTTTCCATGTGCAAAACTTCAGAGAAGCAGAGTCCACTGGCTCAAAAGGGGTCTGAGTACGCTTCACTAAAACATAGTTTAGATTCCAAGGAGGAGAAATTGGTTTCCTTGGAGGTTTCATGTGTAGGCTGCCTTTGAGGAAAAGCTTAACTTCTAACCTGGAAGCTAAGGGGGGGGAAATCACTGGCAAACAGGCAGACACAGTAGAGCTGTGGACTTTGAGGAATATGATAGGCCACTATTAAGCAACTCACATGAGTAAGAAAGTACTAGAGGAATACCCGCAGAGGGGGGTTCTTGTTTTCTTCTCTTGGCACCAGACAGAAAATATTTTCCACTTGGAAACGGAAGATTTCCTAGTATTGGGTATCCTGGCCTCCTACAAAACCCTAAGCACATCCTTAGAAAAGAGATGCTTGAAAGAGATCAAAAATGTATCTCCCACAAAATCAGCTGTAGTTTTGATAGATGAAGATGAATCAAGGATCCTTTGTCCTGAGTGATAGGTCCAACTGGTGAGGTAACTTGTAGTGATGACCCTTGGCTAGTTGCAAAAGATGAGGGTACCAATGCTGTCTTGGCCAAAAGGGAGTCACTAACAAGATTTTTGGTTTGTACTGTCTAATTTATAGCAGGACTTTCTGAATTAGAGGGAATGGGGGAATGTATAAATAAACATTCCCTTCCAAGCTTGAGGGTTAGGGATCATTCCACAAAAAAGAGGAAGTTGTCTGTTCAGAGGGGAGGCAAAAAGGTCCATTTCTAGAGTACACTAGATCCAGGAACACCTCCTAGTGAAGCATCCACTCGTGGGATTGTATCATGTATTTCTGAGAAGAGGGGAGGCACACAGAACGCACAGTCACTTTGTATTAGACAGACAATTTCCATGCTTTGATGGCTAATTAACAAAGAAGGTAAGATTTTGTGCCCCACTGCCTGTTTATGCACCAAAGGACCATGGTATTGTCTGTAACAATCCTGAGTGGTCCTGGCAAGAACAGAGGATGAAAGGTCTGGAAGGCCAGAAATAGAGCCCTCATCTCTCTGATGTTGATGTTTTCCCTCTGTTAAGAGGGACAGCAAATACTCTGAACCTTCCTGGAAGCAAAAGTTGCTCCCCAACCCAAGTCTGAGGTGTCTGTAATAAGCTGCTGAGCTGATTGGGGTACTTTAAGTGGACGGCCAGGGTTCGGACTGAGTTGCAGCATCCACCAAAGCAGCTCTGTTTTCAGGCAGGGAAGAAGCGGAATCAAGCCAGCCACAGGATGAGCATGCTGGGACCAAGTGGTCTTTAGAAACCACTGGAACTTCCTAATGTGTAACTTTGCAAAAGGTAGCATGGGTACTGTGGAAGCCATAAACCCCAGTATTCTTAGTAATTCCCTGGCCGTGATGGAAGGAAGGGACTCCAAGAAACCCCTTGGACAGAGAACTTTTTCTAAAGGCAGGAAAACCATCATCAAGTCTGTTTGGAAACTGCACCCATAAAATGAGATCCTGGGTAGAGTTTAGAGTGGATTTTTTTTTAATGAATTGAAAATCCCAGGCCCTGCATAAAGGGAATAGCTAGGGTAGGGTATTGCTTTAATAGATCTGGGCTGCTGGCAAGGAAGAGCAGGTCATCCAAATAGGGGTAAACCTGAAGCCCTTTTACCCTTAGGTAGGCAATGGCTAGGGCTAAGCACTTTGTGAATACCCTTGGAGCACTGGAGAGACCAAAGGGCAAGGTGGAGAACTGAAAGTGCAAAGAACCCAAAGAGAAATGTAAGAACTTCCTCAACTGAGGATGAATAGGGATATGGAGGTAGACATCCTTGAGATCCAGAGAGACTAGGAAGGATTGAGGAGGGATCAGGGGAAGAAGAGACTGCAGACATAGCATCCTGAAAGGAGGCATCACCAGGAAGGTATTCAAGAGGGAGAGATCCAGGATAGGTCTCCAAGGGTAATCTTTTCTTGGCACAAGAAACATCCTGGAGTAGAACCCCTTTACCTATTGGTTGAGAGGGACAGCCAGAATGATACCTTGGTCTGTGAGTTAAGTAAGCAGCAATGGAAGTAGATGAAGTTGGCTGGATGGGGGCTGAGGTATCAGCTGGAAGGGAGGAAGAGTCTTCCAAGTCATAAAGTATCTGTTTTGAATTTTGAATGATGGAAATGACCCAGGAGTACTGAGCGATTCCCATCCACTGTGAAAGGGAAAGAGAGAGGTGAAGAGATAAAGGAGTATGACTTGGAAGAAGTACCTGGTCATCACAGAGAACTTGGTCTGGGCTGAAAGGACTGTTGAGGAGCAGGGGCGGAAGCAACAGACTTTGACTGTGGTGGTCTCCTGGAAGGCTTCTTCTGCCTGAGTGCAGATGAGACAGAAGAGGGGGAGCAAGGAGGCCTTCTGACAAAAGGAGTTTTGGCTGGGAAATTCCTATGGAATTTAGGAAGTGGGGAAACAAGCAAGTGTTCCAAGTCCTGGAGCTCCTTAACCTTTTCCTTTTCTTTCAAGGATTTAAAAAGCTCTGGAGCTGCTGTGCCAAAAAGGGCAGAATTATCCAAAGGAGCATCAAGTAATTTGGCCTTCATGTCATCAGGAAGTGACTGAAGGCATAACCAAGAATGCTTTCTAAGTACAGATGCAGAAGCTGCTGCCCTGGAAGATGTCTCCACAGCATCATAACTAGATCTCACAGAATGTCTCACTACCTGGGAGGAAGCAGACAAAAGAGTAAGAATCTGTAATTTAGCCTCTGAATCAGGTAATTGAGAAAGTGTCTAGGAAGCCTGAGAAAGTAGGGCCAGAGAGTACTTAGACATGCGTGTCTGGTAATTAATAGCTCTAATTGCCAAAGTGGAAAAGGTATACAACTTCTTCCCCAACCTTTCCAAAATTTTGCTTTCTTTGTCAGAAGGAAGCAGCTTTGCAGAAGGTGACATGCAAGAAGATTTGTCAGAAGTAATGGAGACCACAGCAGGGTCAGCAGAAGGACATTTAAAAAGAAACTTACAGTCATCCAGGACCTTATAAAATCAGTCAGGTCTTTTAGGGGCAGGAGCTTGGAAATCCGGGTTTCTAGAGGATTATGCAAAAGCATCTAAGAAAGCTGTAAGCACTGGTGAAACTGCTGAGGGAGCAGGGACTTCCAACTGGAGAAGTTCATAGTATCTTTTTTGCTCCTCAGAAATTTGAGAAGAATCCCATTTAAATAATTCCCTCATTTTATTAATAGTTTCTCCAAAGGAAAGCTCTTCTATAAAGGAATCTTCCCATTAGACTCCTCCTAAGACATAATCCAGAGGAGACGGAATCTGAGTGGAGTATGCAGCCGGCCCAGAAGGAGACACCTGAGACCCAGACAGCAGCACTGGGGAAGAGGAGAAGGCAAGCAAGGGGATAGTAGAACCAAAAGCTGCAGGTCTCACAGCAATCAAGGTTTAAATGAGATGCTGGGAAAAGGTATCCTAGTCTGACAGAGGGGTGGAAGGTTTTATCTTCTGCTTCTTCTTAAGCAGGTTTGTCTTGATGAGGAGAATGCACAGACATAGGCCTTACATCCGAAACTTCTTAGATGGCGGAGCAGGAGCGGTTCCCAGTTCGTCCAGAATAAGCCACAGGTCCCCCCCCCCAAGTCATCGGCCTCAGACGTGCTAAGGTCCACACCCTTGATGGCCTCCCCTGAGGTATTAACTGAAGAAGTGGACCCTACCTCCAAATGTACCGCCAGGTTTTTACTAACCTCGAGAGGTACGTTGGAGGGAGTAAGCACAACTGCAGAGGATTTGGGCCTAACTATGTTAACCTTCCAGCTCAGCCGGACTCCCAGAACCTCCACTGCATCCCTAGGCAGGCATTTAAGTCTCTGATTTTCTAGGAAAAGATTTAAAGTCGACAGACGACTATGTGATGTCTTAGGCAGAAAGGCCTGACTGATCTAACAGGAATGGTGGTCTTGAGTAGGTTCTAACAGAAAAACAAAGCTTGTGACTATCTTTATGTGGAATTTGTCTTCCATACCTACACTTGCCCTTCTTGGATGACATTAACAATAACAAGATGCAGTAGCAAGAAAAAAATCCCCAACGGGGTACTTTTGTGAAGCTGGAAGGTGAACCAACGATATCAGGCAGCAGACTCAACATAAGAATCAACCTTTCCGAATGGCATCAAAAAGGTTCCGAGGATGGTATGTGCGGACATCCCTTTTATGGCTGATGTTCTCAGTGACTTTGTGCAACATCCCACATACTGACAGTGGCAATAAGCTTTTGTATAAAGGCCGGACGTCGGGTCAACTGGCGGAATACAACCCATATGTAAACAATACTGCAACACTGAATAGAAGGACATCTCTAAATCGCAAAAATCCATTGACTCATCTAAAAAAAATTAGGATATGTATACACTAAGTGTCAGTTTCAAAATTATATGACATCATTAGATGATGACAGAATGCTAGATCTGATATACTGCCGCCTCCTATAAAGGGAGTTTAAGGTATTTAGGCTGTTTGCAAAAGGAGTGCAAGAGAGCTACTTTTTATTTGTTTTTGCTTATTTAACTATGCAACATACAATGCACAAGTGGCTTTTTACAGAGGTAAACCAATACCATCTGGTAGCAAGTGGTGTCTAAAAGACACAGATCTATGACTTCAGGATGAAGGTCAGTAGAAGATTCTCTGGGTTACTGTGCCAGCTTTGGAAAAGCATAAGACATATTACCCGGCTGGAAATTTTTTTATTTATTTAACTGTAGTAGAACACTGACCAATATGAACCATATTCAGGTTCGGTCTGGGAAAATACACTCTGCAGTAATGCTTAAGAACAAAGCTATGCTACTCTCCAAAACAAGAAAAAGCTGAAAATTTTGCCACATAAATCTGTTCAAATTCTCTGCCACATAAGTGGAGTACTTAATAGTACCACTTAATGAAACAGAGTGAATATAATTAATTTATTTATTTTATTTTACATTTGTTAACCGGGAAAGTCCAACTGGATACATATCCATTTTCAGCGGAGGCCTGGGGAGAAAACCTCTACATAGAAATTAAATGACACTAAAATTGTGGTTACAGAGAAGTCTAAAAACATTTAACAAAATCAGTGACAGATTGTAGTCAAGGTTACATTTAGATAAAAACAATCATTGTTGGTAAATGGATTAGGTATACAGAGATAATAATTACATATTTGAAGTGTGCATAATAAAGACAAGGATTTCCAGGTAGAAGGTAAGGATGATAGTTAAGAGAAAGGTGGTTAGGTAAGAAGGAAGTAATTTAGAAAGGGCAGAATAATAAGTTATCTTCCTGATGATCGGATAAAAAGAGTTCTATTGGTTGAGATAAGTATATGTTGTGAGGGTGGGGAGAGAATATAAAAGGGTAATCACCTCTGGGAGCTATGTTTGGGCTGCCTTTGTCTTGGTATTATTCAGGTTAGTCTGGGTTTAGACCTGGACATGGCTATGTTTATCTTGCCTCTTCTGATTATTGTTTGGGTTAGTCAGGTTAGTGAGAAGTTACATCATATTAAACAAACCTGGAATGACTAGTTACTCAGCAAAATTTTATAAAGTCTTTGGGGAATAAACCTTATGTATCTGCTATTAAATACCTTCCAGTATCTAAGCTAAGGGGATGCTCCCCTACTTTAGGAAAACATTCCCTGGCTATTCTGATCCCTAATTTTGTGGAGGATCACTGCAGGATAGACATTCCAGGGTATTTGCAATATCTAAAGTAGACTACAAAACTGATGATAAAACTGTACAAACAGAAGCAATAATCCATACTATTGCCCACAATGATCAGCTTAATTTCTTTGAAAGTAGGCAGATGGCATATTGAATTAAGCAGGCTCTTCTGATTTGCCAGGGTATTAAATAGATGATATCTCCCAATAATTAGAGGCTTAGATTCATGACAGGCATTTAATGTAAAGTCTTGAATATTTTTTTTCTTGGAATGCACTCCTTAAACTTTATTTCCCATAGTCCTTTACTGAGCGGTTTACAAAATCTACACAGATTCATATTTTAAATCTCTGGGTATACATAGCAGAACACTCACTCCATGTCCACCCATTTAAATGGTTTTCAATCAAATAAAATACATTACAGTACAATTATCACAGCATCATGCTCATTCAGATACGTATAGATGCCACATACACAAACAAAGGCTAAAAATCTGACATCTTTATGCAAAATTAGTGTATTTAGTATATGGTACTGAGCAATATTTATTAACCAACAAATACTATCCAGCAGCATGACTCATGATCACTGCGCTCTATGGTATAAGGCTGGTATGCACTTTAGAGATTTATAGACGGCTACATCATGAAGTAAAAATGCAAACTTGGCCTTGGCCTCTTGGACAATATTAGAGTTCTGTACACAAAACACACATGCAAATGACTCCCGCCACCCAGTATTTAAAAGATTTAGAGATAGTATAGCAAATGCTTACAGGCAGGTCTCATCTACATAAGTTATAGGGCCAGAACCAAATACCTATAATTGGTGTATTGGGCCTGACCATGTTGAGCCCCTTCCCAATTGATGTGTTGTTGACCATACAGAACTGAGCACCAACACTGGTACTTAAGTAAAAAAATCTCCTTTGAATGGTAAAAAAGCCTACTGGCAATGAAGTGTCTGTGGTGCAAGAAAACCTGCTGCCACAACCATACTTATCCTCACCTGTGAGGATGATCCTACCAGAAGGAACTCACACAGCACTATATTCTTTCATTGTCATATGTGAATACGCCTAGCTTCCCTGTCATGCTCAGTGAATATCAATCTTTTACAAACAACAAAAACAGTGAACTGGGAAGCAGTAACACTAGTTTGCAACTGAAAAATACAAAAGTAAAATAAATAAAAATAGATTGAGTAAATTGTCTGTGTGGACTTATTTATGGACACTGGTCTCTAAGTGATTAAGTGCTATAATTTGCCAGTTCTATAGACTTCATCAGAATAGCAGTAATATAATGAAAGTCCACCAAAAAATAATCACACACCTCATGTGAACAAGAAACTTTTTAAAGAAAGGGGATACCCCAGTGATCTTTTGGAGAGAAAAAAATAGAACTTATTTTGTATAGAGGTGACAGACCTTTACACATTTTAGGGGGCTGGAGAGTTAAACTGAGGGGGTACAAAGGCAATTTATTTAGTCAAGTTTATTTTTACTTATTCCAGTGGGATGTCTGACATTAAGAGCATTACTGACACCCACAGGGTACCTTTACCCACTTTGACAACATTAGAGACACTGTGGGATCCCACCCTAGTTACTACTTCAAGACAGGTGTCAACATTAAAAGCAAGCTAAAAGGTACAGTATTCTTTAACAAGACAGTGCCCGGCACTACTAAGTGTGTGGCTGCAACCAGTGTCCACTCATAAATATAAAGCCTCAAGGGGAAATTTTTAAGGCAATCAAACAAATTACTAATCTTCCTAAGGCAAACTGTGATATCAAGGTGGTTGTTTACTTGGTGTTTTGCCCCCCCCCCCCCCCCCCCCCACGGTGCTTTTTGCATCGGTAAATCTGACAGCACCCACAAAATTATGCCATTGGAAGTGGTAAGACAAAAAAAAAAACATCTTAAACCACAATATGGCATGCAAAAGTTTCACTAGTTTTTTTTTTTATTTTTAGTGTTAGAAAGGAGTGAATTTGCTCCCCATGTAGGCAACTGTGAAAACCAGTTAGAATGCAGAGAACTTTAGTGGTAGTTTAGGTTACAACAGTATGTCCTTCCAGGTATTAATGATGCAGTTAACATCAATTGTATATTGAAAAAGAAAGCTGCATTTTTGAAGTGGTTATACTGCCCCATTAAAAAAATTGTATACATATACAGTAGACAGTTGATTATCTGAATGTTAGTTAACCAAACGCAGCCTTAGGAGCTATCAGTAAGGTGTTCCATATTTAGTTTTAACTGTAGCTTCTTGGTTTGCATACCCATTCCTCAGGATGCAAATGAGGTGACTCAATGATCCCATTTCTCTAAGAACTTATAACAGTTTGCAATCGTCCACACAGTCAATGGCTTTAGAGTAGCCAATAGAGCAGAAGTAAATGTTTTTGTGGCGTTTCCTTCCTTTCCCTATTATCCAGCAGATGTTGACAATTTGATCTCTGGTACCTCTGACCCCTCAATATAGCCACCCATACATCAAGGCATTTACACAACACAACACAACACTGACTAAAATAAAAAAAAAACTTCATTTCAAGCATCTAAGTCATGTACATATTCTGTCTTCCTGACTTTCTTTGCTAATTAATGCAGTTTTGTTTAACACAATTATGCAGCTCTGAAATGAAAGCAGTTCAAAAGTTAAAACAGCTGAAATGACATTTCTGCATTTATTAAATGCCAGTCTCATGCAAGACAAAGCACATCAGTTACTTTGGAAACATCTGTTTTTTAATGCAGATACATTTCAGTTCCTGTTCAAGTAGCAAAATTACCTCTCATGCAACATATGATTGTTTTAGTACAGGGACTTGATTTTCCCAGGCACTCCCCTCTCCTGATTGCCATGGATTCCAGACATAATTACAGATTAAAAAGAAAGATCAAGATATTCTAGATGCCACTAAAAATAAAACCACAACCAGCAATAATGGTTTATTTTACAAAACAAACAGCTGTCTGATTGCCCTTCTTAATAACTACACTGGTTATTTAGACATGATGCCAAAATCCAATAGTTTGAGGTTTACTGTGAGATTTACTCTGTCTACCGTTTTTGATCAAACTCTATGCATAAATAAACCTTAAGATAACCCACGCCCTCATCAAGAATTACAGCTTAAACATAAAATACACATTCTTGGCCATTTTATCTGTTTTTCTATCAACGGGTCCAGGTTTGTGAAACACAAACTATCTCTTGAAAGTGTTTTATATTCGTGGAACTACTTATGCCAAAAATTGTTTTGCATTAAGCTGCCTCAGCAACAAGTACTTCATAAAAACGCTACTGGGGCAAAAGGATCACAGTTCCCATGTGACATGCAGGAAAAGCTATTACATATATATGTATTGGACTTGTACAGATTCAAAACGTGGGTTTACCTTCTGACACAGTGGCTTTGTTAGACACAGTCATTGGACTGTAATAAGATGAAAAGCAGAGTACAAAGGAATATTATGTGGAGGTGCTCGTAACAGTTCTAATACACAGTTATACTAAAAACACTGCCTACTGTGGCTGCAGGTCAGTACATACCAAATCTGATGAGAAGAAAAGTACAGCAGTGCTTGGACTCAAACACATTATACTTATTTTAACTATTTAATTGTTCACTGGATAAATGATCTGGTCAAAGACACTTTTCAATCACAATCCAAGCCACAAGGGTAAGAGAAATATGTGTCAGACCTGACATCTTATTTGCTCATGAAATCTGGACAAAGACAGAACTAATGAGGGGGACCTAATATTAGGGACAATATTTAAACTTTAATCTATCATACTTAAAAAATTCATAGAAACATGTTTTGTATCAACATGCATTTTTTTGTTAAGAATAAGAAGTGTGAAATGCTAAACTACGGCATGTGTATATATTTGTATGACTGACTGTAGTCCTCACTGATTTAACAGAAAATTAAACATTTTACAAGTGACAGGACAAAAGTGTGTGTGTGTTGAATATATTTAGGTGTAACCAGTCAATCAGCATGTTTTCGGAAGCAGGAGAACACTAGAGTATCCACAGAAAACACAGAAAGGTGTAGGGACAGCATGTAAATGCTATACATACATATGGACAGTGGCTACACGTCAGAGCACAGAGTGGACTCCTATAACTGTAATGGACACAAAGTAGGGCATGTAATTTATAGTTGCCATTGTAGGTATATCAGAAATACTCTAGCCTGGGAAAACAGATCTATAGAACATAACACATAAGTAGCATTTATCTCATCTTAATATTATGCCATCATCTATAAATATTTTCAGCTATCTTGGCTGAGGACGTCATAACGCTCTATCCCACAAAGTCTGGGAAAGATAGGGCCTTCCCAATTGTCTTCCTCATGTTTACATTAGAAGGGATCCTTAACCATTTTAAGTGATGCTACATTTTTCTTGCAGCATACTTGGAAGTGCTGCAAATGTCCTTAGTGCCATCTTACAGCATATCTGCTGAAGCCCTGCATGCATTTCCTTATATGTCTTCATGTTGCATCTTCCATGAGTTTGGCCGTGTTGTACAAGCAGCTTTTGATAAGAAAAAGCAGCTACAAGACTACTTGGTATTCAAAATCCACTTTCTGCCTTGCCTCAGTTATAAATCTGAAGACATCAAAATTAAACTAACATAGTAAATGATACTGTCTTGCTTAAAAATAAATAAAAAAAACATTTAAAAGGGTAATACAGATGGATTCATAAACACATTGCAAGGAACCTGATGTCACTAACAGGCTTGCTGCTGTTGCACTTTAGTTGCTATTCAAGATGTCTACAGTCATCCAAATTTAGAAATAAGCTGGACTACTAAAGTTGTACGTTCATAGTAAAATATTAACTTTACAGACCAGCACTGTTTTTAGTATGTCTTTTGCTCACAAGTACTTGTTGCATTATGTGGTAATCCTAGCTAATATGCATATACACGTACTGTGCATGTGTGACATGTGCTTACACAACACTCTTCCACATTTACATCTTAATTACATAGTATATAAAAATAAAACACAGGTGTGAACTCACAGTTTTCCTTAATGTACACATCTGTTAAATCAAGGCCCCACCTGTTTAGGAGGAAGCAAAAGATCTCATGGCACTTATCAAAAAGAGTAGGTGTTTCTTTATTATATTAACGCTTTTCCATCTTTCTTTCATTATTTACACGTTCCTTATATTTGGAGGAATTTCTCTGATGCCTTAGCCAAATTTCCCCAGTCAGTATGCATACCACCTTGGGTCTCTCCTGAAAAAGAGGCCATCAATCAAACGGGACTTAACCCAGACAACAAAGTGTGTGTGTGTGCATAAATAAATAAATCTATCAAATTAGCAGGACACTTCTGGGTTTAGCAATACTTAAAACCAGCATATTAAACATGCTCAACAATTAGAAAAACTATATAGATTACCCACCAAAAAAAAAAAAAAAAAATTACCATTCTGACTTTGTAAACAAAGTTTTACTTCAGTCACTTTGATCAAATTTTCCTTGCATAACATTCAAACATTTTCCTGATCTAAACAGTTCTTTACATTTCTCTACCGTGTACCTACTGTAATTGGAAAGGGTGGCCACAGTGGTGCAGTGGTTAGCGTTGCCGTCTCACAGCAAGAGGTTCTCTGGTTTGATTCTCAGCTGGGGTGACTTCTGTGCGGAGTCTGCATGTCCTCCCTGTGGTCGCGTGGGTTTCCTCCGGGTGCTCTGGTTTCCTCCCACATCCCAAAGACATGCTGTAGGTGGATTGGACACACTAAATTGGTCCTAGGTGTGAATGTGTGTGCGCCTTCCGTGGAAGGTTGGGCGCCGGGCTGGCAACTCAACACTGTAAAACTCCACTGCCAATCATGAGTGTACAGGTGATCCGCTGTGGCGACCCCTAACTGGGAAAAGCCGAAAGAAGAAGAAGAAGTACCTAATGTAATTGGAAAAAAAGAACAAAGCCCAGCTATACACAAATATGAATTAATCACTCCCATCAAGCTATAATATATACATATCCAAATGAGAGTCTTCACTGGGTAATACTTTAAACCTCCTGTAATAGAAGCCTATGGACTATATGCAAGTGACCCATTAAGGACATAACAGCATTTCAGCTACATGGCTTTAGACTGGCATAACCTTTTTTTTTAGTATGATTCCAATCTTTGATGTCAGCCAAATGTGCTCCTCGCAACATCTGCAACATGCCCACAGTTTACTCTGTCTGCAAATCATACGGAGTTACATGTATAAGTAACACATCTAAGTTTGAGTGTAATTTTTTTTTAGAAGACCCGTTGCTCCTGCTACTATCGGAACTGGGTATCCTCGTTCCACATTGCCCTTATTTCTGCCTGCATATCCTGGTATTTTACGACTTTGTGTCTCTCTGTACATAAGACACTGTAATCACTGAGTGCAGCAATTTCACTGATCAAGGACACTTTTGTCTTTTTTAGACTACTATATGTTTTTTCTTTAATCTGTTTTTGAACTGTTGGTAATGATAATCCCGTGTGATATAAACTTTATTAGTCTCTATCATACTTTGTGGCTTATTTTTCCAGTATTTCTCAGCTACTTCAATATTCTACTGTTTGTACAACTGCCAATGCAACAGTACTGCTACATTATTATGCCTTTCCGTATATAGACCCTCTGCCATTGTAACATACCCAGCAACAAGATGTGTGTCTGTTTCCATTTCCATTTTACAAAATCTACATTTATCTGTTTCTCCCACATGTTCAATGGACTTTGCAATCCAACACATACGTAGACCACTATCCTGGGGTGTTAATATAAACTTTCGTCGTTGTTTTTAAATCACCTCTCCTTAACCATTCCTGCATCAGATCCTGAACATGAGGTTGTACCAGGAACTTTTTGTGTACTTGCCTTTTCCACATTTCTTGCCTTCTCATTTGCTCCATCACCTTATATTCTTTCTTTTGTTCTTTTTCTTTTTTTGGTATATTTCGTTGCTACCTGATTTTTGTCTACTTCTAGTTTTGTTTTCATTTTCACTTGACATCGATATGCTTTTGCTAAACTAAGCAGGGAAGTCATCTTAGATTTGTTCTCATGTTTCAAAATGTTCACTATATTTGCATCTGATGAGGTCAGCAGATATTTATGCAGTCCTATGAACTGCAGATCTATAGAGGTAATCAATTTTGAGAAGGCTCATACCTCCTTCAGAATGAGGGGTGTATAACCTTGGTATACACTGATTCTTATACATCATTTGCTAAGCGTGAAGCATTTACCTGTCCAAATGATCCAATACCTTTTGGGGCCAGTCAATCACCCCAAAACTGTAAGTTAGAACAGGTAGAGCAAATTGGTTGATAACTTGAACTTTGCTCCTAGACGTCAGGCCTGTTTTCAGTATTAATTATAGTCTTCTAAAATATTCTTTACTGAGTTTTGTTCATATTTGTTCATGTTTTATTGTCAATCCTTTGTCAGTTACTAAATATTTACACACTCCCTCCTGCTCAAGTTCGTTTATAAAACATTCTTGTCCCAAACTGATATTTTCTTGGTGCTGTAGCTTTCTTACTTTAAAGGTTACTTTTGCACATTTATCAAGACAAAACTGCATTCTTATATCATCTAAAAAGTTTTGACCACTTTCAGTTGTGCTTTCAGGTCCTCATGATGAGTTATACAGTTTTAAATCATCCACAAAAAGAAGATGAGAAGTCTTTCCTTTTTCTTGTTGTCTGGGAGCCAAAATTTAACCATGACCTAATCTGTTAAGTAGGCAGCTTAATGGGTTAAGGGCAAGACTAACGAGCAGCAGTGAAAAAGAGATCCTGGAACATCCCCCTTTGAATTTTTATCCCTTGGATAATAATTTGCCATTTATCATGGCTTAGCTGCAAAGTGGTTTTCCACCGTTTCCTGGTCGCTGTGACATAGTTTATCAGTTAAGAGTGTATCTTATACATTTTTAAGCACTCTTTTTATCCATGAATGTGGGATCCTGTCAAATGCTTTTCTTTAGTCAATCCATGCCATACTTAGATTCTTCCCCTTTTCACAGTTCTCCTTTATGACTTTAACAACAAATGATCATTTGTTACACATGACTTTTTTTATTACCCTTTTGTTCTATTGCTGATAGAGTTTATACTTATTTAGAAAAAAACTTAATCAGCACCAATTCCAGTATGCAGTTATCATGGGAAGGCAACTTATTGGTCTATAATTTTTAGGATAGCTTGCAGGTTCACTCTTAAGGAGGAATATAATTTTTCCTGTTGTTAACCAGGTTGATGCCTGTTAGGGATGTACATATAAACATTTCTTACTCAGGGCTAATTTTTTTTCTGTAAAGATGTTAATACTTTTAGCCAGAAGTTAGCTATTGCATCTGGATCTGGGGTTTTCCATTTAGGAGCTTTTCTTAACTTTGCTTCAGTTTCATTGGCCGTTACTTCATCCCATTTCATATCACTTCTTACTGTTTCTTTAACTTCTTCTCCATTCAGGATCTTTGTTATGTTCCACAGTGTCTTCATAGATATTTCTCCAAAACATGCCTATTTCTTCTTCTTTTTTTTTTTTTGGGGGGGGGGGGAGCTATTTCTTTTCCTTTGTTTCTCAATTTTCTTTAGAACATTTTTGGGTCATCAGTAAATTGCTTATTTTGTACTTTTCCTTTATATTTGTCTGCATATCTTCTAAGTTTTTCTGTCTGTGCTGATATTTTTAGTTTATCATTTGCAATAATGTACGATAGATCCTGGTCTGTTCTGATACTGTGCGTTGCTTTTATCACATCTATCTTTGAAATATTTTTGTTGATCTGTTCCCTCTTCTGTACTCTAACAGTGATACTTCTTGTCTTAACTGCTTTATAGTTTTCTCTATTCGTTACTTCCATGATGGCATTTGATTTCTTCCCCTCCTTTCCATTACCAGGTGTTTTTGCGGTAAGACCGTTATTAATTTAGCTGTGCAGTAATATATCTCATTTACTTCTGTTATATCACACAAATTTCTCTGAACAGTCTATTACTGTGTTCATTTATTTTATCAAGCTTTATGGGTTTTATTGACTTTCTGTAATCTATTTCTTTCATTGATCTTAATATGTCTATCCATCTCATCTTCTTCCCCTATATCATCTTAATATGTCTATCCATCTCATCTTCTTCCCCTATATCATTTTCTTCTAAACTAAGGGCACATGCTTTGTTCATTCTTTGTTCTTCATTTTCTGTGGGCATTCTACAGAAAGTTCCAGAACATCTTCCTGTGACACACTGTCTTCAGCTTCATCCTGTGTCATCCGTTATGCTTTCATATGGGAACTCACTGGCCTATCACTCCACAACTCTGCGTCAGAGTTGCCACAGTTTCTTGCTCCTTACCTTGCTGTGCATCTCCAACTGAACTTTTTGTACAATGAGTCTCCACATTAAGGAGAAACCGGTGGAGCGGGAAGTATGTGATTAGTATTGAAGATATTTGGAGGCATCAGTAGGAAACCAGTGCAAAAGTTCAGCTGGAGTTGCACAACAATGGAAGGAGCAGGAAATTGTGGCAACTCTGATACAGTCAATGCTGTGGAGTGATAAGCCAATGTTTCTTAGTCTACATAATGTTTTTCATGGATCTGTTGCATTAATGAACACAAATTTGCATTTGAAGCTTTTGACAGTTTTTCTTGGGCAAGTATTTTTCTTTCCTCTAATTTCTCTCAATCTTTTTGTATATCTTCTATCCAGAAATTCTGGGCTTCTTGCATAATAACAACAATATGTAATTTCTTTCTTATCATCAATAGTCAACAATATCATCTTTATGCCTCTTCTTTGGCCTGTCAGTTTTTTTGTGGACTACTACATCCTTTTACAACAGGGGTGCCATCTTCCCCCTGAGCCTGGCCTAAACCTACTGTAGGAATGTTTCCATGTCTTCAGGATTCTACATCGTCGTTTTTCCAGTCCTGGCATCAGTGCAGCTACCAGGACTGGGTACTTTTTTATTCTGGGGGCTTGTACACCTAGCTGCTTTTTTATTTTTTTTTCAATATACTTCTGTCTATGATATATGCTATATAAAATATGGTCTACTTATCAGTGTTGTCTTGGTGAGATTTTGTAAAAACAGGGTCTACCTCATGAAGGTACTCACAAAGACTTGAGGATGAATTCAGTTCCAGCAATACTACTATCCTTTGTTTGCTGATGTTATCACCTCTCCATTCAGACCCCTGTAGCAGGGGATAATGTTTATGGAGTTTTTATTGTTGATTGCAACACCACCTGCGCATTTATTTTGTCTTTTTAGTCTAACTATATTAAACCAAGTGGTGTGATTTCAGTATCAGTTATATCATGTTTTAGCCAGGTTTCTTTGTCCATGACTATAGCATGGGAATAAGTGATTGTGTATTTGTAGCTATCTCAGCTTTTGTTGCATATTCTTCTAAGGTTGATATTTAGAATGAGAAAATCTGACTTGGTTGAGATGTGGGTGAATGTAGTTGTGGTATTTTGAAGTAGTGATGTTTTGTTTGGCTGGCAAATGGCTGAATATCTCCACTAATTGTCCTGATAGACATATTATGAGGAATACTATAAAGCCAGATGCACTGATGTTTTACTTTTAGTGGGATTCAATTGGTGACATTGTCTGTTCTCTTGTACCTGTAGGTGAAAGGTCTAGGAAGGATGTTTGGTAAAAACTAGGTGATGTGATGACAGACAGGCAGGACACATGATGATTACATAGTAAGTGGTAGGTATGATATTTATGTATACGGGATGATGTGACAGCTGGTATGGAGAGTAAGAATGGCAAGGAGACAAAGTAATAAATTCTGAGTCGGGGTCATTTTGTGCAGCTTTTAAGACGTATTTTGTTACAGAAGGGAGTGGCATTTTTAAGGAAGGAGTCAGAAATAGCAAAGCACACCAAGACATGTTTATTCATCTCTTTTTTGTCTGATTGGCAGTCAGAAACGCACAGTGTACCCTTTCGATGTTTAAACTTAGCACCTGTTTCAACTATCTGCATAAATGCTATGCAATCATTTCTCTTAGCCCAGTTTGGTAGGGTAGGGCCACAAACCACAGTTTTTTACTTAAACACGGTTTCTTATTCAAACCTTCAACTTCTCCATGTCTTTCTTGACAGCTGCAAATTCATCTCTTGCCACTTCAGATATTGTAGAGTGAAGGAATATCCTCTCTGCCCGCTGCCACCTCTGTGGCTCATGCCTTGCACTACCAGCATGTACTTCCTTCTGGCTCAGGGATATAGTGTGCTCATGCTGCTACCACTCCCAGCCATTCGTGTTTCTCACATTCTTACCAATAATACACACCAAGGTAGCCATTGCTGCTGTAAATAAATGTCTGCTGGTTATCACCAATTTGTATCAAAGGGATGGTGACTACAGACCTAAAAAATAAAACACTTAGGAGAGAGGAATGTTATAACTGTGTGTTACCCAGTCCTTACCCAAGTCCTCAGTTATATTGTTAGGCTGAATAATGCTTAAGTTTTCCACTGTGCTGTCAAACAGCATTTCCATATACTTAACAGTGGTTATTTATTGACATTAACAGTTTTCCACTTTTATTTTCAGTAACGTCTATATTATTTCTTATTTCAAATTGCACTTTGTACTTGCTCCATATATTTAAAATGACTGAAGCTGCATGTACATGCACCACTATCTCTTTGGCTCGGTTGGGCTTAGTACAGCAGTTGCTTAGGTTCTCTCGTGTCCTCCAGTGGGGAAGCTGCAGTACCAATATCTGTATCAATCATTTGTGTTGGCTGATTGGTTACATTTTCTCTTATTTTATTTTTCACAATAACATGTAATAACTATATACAATCTACTAACAAAAATGCAAAAATAGTTAGCAAGTCACATTAAAATTCATTGCTTCTAAATACAATATGTAAAGTATGTTACTACTGATCCTCAAATCCTTCATCATATTTCTCTAATAAAGAGTTTAATTTATGTATAACTTAAAATTGTGGATACATTTCTTACTTCTTAACTTTATTCATCTATTTCTGATGTAATTATGTGGCTAATATTGTTACTTTTTTATTTATTCAGAGAGGCCTAATGAGTGATTACAGCAAAAGACACAACTCCTTGCTTTGTGGAGTTTTTCATCCTTTGTTTCATTTCTTCAATGATGTGTGACCTGGAGTTTGTTTACATAAGTTAGGTGGTTTGGAGGACAGCCCCACACAACCATCATGGCATAATTTTTTTCTTTTGCAGAAAACAGAGCATGCAAAACTCATTGATGTGATGAATTCTGGCTATACTGACTTGTGACGCGAGTCAGAAAGAAGCCCTCATTCAGGTGTCTCTGTATGTCTGATTTCATCAAGTTTATCTCAAATGCAGTTCTGTATTCAACATCAACAACAACACTGCAGGAGTAGTATTGGTGCTTGTGTCTATAAGCATTATGACAAACAGAAACGTATCTGACTTTTATAGCAGGGTTACCATTCAGGCCTATTTCGTCAGAAGCTTCACAGATAGTTGTTTTTCTGCTCACTTTATCTGTGGCTGGGTATCCAGCTGTAGATGTGAAATACTTAAAACTTACAGACATCTTGAATTCCTCTGAGATAAGTTAGCTCCATTTCACAGTAGGATAAAGCACTGTCAGGCAAATAACCATGGCCTGACTACTGACTAAGGTACTGGAGAAGTCGTATCAGGCAGATGGCACTGGGTAATCAATACAGACTGACTGATCCTGGGACAAAGAAGGTAGCACAGGCCACTTCTTTACTGACATGCACCAAGGGATGAGTGCCACAGTATGCAGTGTATGATTTGAGGAACTGGGTTTGGACCTTCTGGGCAATGTCTGTGCACTGTAGCCATTACTGTTATTTGTATAACAGGCCCTTGCTTCATGCTGACATTTGGCTTACTAATGGCTGTGTCCTGATTAGCTCTTTCTCAGAAGTGTATTGGCAGGGGGCTAGTAGTGTGCATGATCTAAAACAGATAAAAAGTCTTTTGGCTTTTCCCGGTTAGGGGTTGCCACAGCGGAACTCCCATCCGCTAATGATTGGCAGTGGATTTTTACGGTGCTGAGTTGCCAGCCTGACGCCCAACCTTCAAAGAAGGCACGCAAGTACCTGCTTGCTTGTCTTTACCGTCACTCGACCATGGGGAGGACATGCAGACTCCACACACAAGGTGCTCCAGCTGAGAATCGAATGGGAGAACCTCTTGCTGTGAGGCGACAACGCTAACCGCTGCACCACCGTGGCCTGAGGATCTAAAACAGATAATGATGGTAAAAAGAAAATTACAGTGATACAACTACACACAATTGCCATTTCATGCAAACATAGTTCTCAGCACTGATATAAATTTTGTCTTCAGAGATTCCATGCAGAACACTTCTGGCCTTTCAAGTGCGCATCCACTGTGATTAAAAGCATGAGTCTCTGGAACGCCTCACAGCAAAACAGTATAGATGGACATTTCCATGGGCACTGCAATATTCCATTTTGTAGGATTTATCTCCTGCAGCTCCTGGCCACCTCTGGTATCTGTATCAACACCAGACTAACACAAAACTGTGGACAAGGATTACAGTTCAGCAACAGCATAATTCCTTGGCATAAGACATCTGCACTTATCTAGCAGTAAAATCGGGGTTCAATTTTATTATTTATTTATTTTATTTTATATTTGTTGACCGGGCTAGTCTAACTGGATACATGTCCATTTTCAATAGAGGCCCGGGGAGAAAAGCTCTAATACAGATAAATGAAAAACTTAGTAATCAATATACAAAATAAGACTAAATAAAAATATTCAAATTAAACAAGCAGATTTCAGGTACATCAAGAGAAAAATAAAAGAAAAAGATGACTAAATAGCAGCATTAATGGTAAACAATGAATATTACAGGTTACAACATAAAATTCTGTGAGGACAAAAAAAAACTTGTAGTGCAAGCATGCTTATACTATACAATATGCAGCTATTAAATATAGATAGAAAGACTAAGGTCAAAAGAGGAGACAGGTTATTTATATACAAATATAAAAGAAAAAAAGGATTATTACCGGTATAGCACCTTACAGTGAATACTAGTCATTCTGGGTTTATCTTTACACAGCAGCATTTGTCATGCATAAGTGCACACAAGTTTATATGTAGTGTAGAGCTACAGCTCCTCGGGCACTTTATAGAATAGTCAAAGTCCATTAGCATTACCACATTGATTACTTCCATGTTGTGTTCCCCAGAAAACATGGAGCAGTACTGTGAACTGTTTGCAGTTAGCATTACTATCCTATTTCTTGGATTAAGAATGCATTAGTAGGAATTTTTGACTGATAATTAGAACACATTTTATTCCATATACATAGTGTTTACATTACTGCACTCTCCACAACAGGCTAAGGGCTTTATTTAATAGCGTTGGGGAAACTGTTTTGGATTTATCTGTACCATCTACGAGTCTGAGACATAATATAGCCTCAACTCTGCAGGAAGAATCATAATATGCCAGAACAGGCAGAGAAGGCACAAATTTGATATGTACTGTGTCCAAAGACATCAATTCTGGTTACTCATTGAAGGTGTATTTACAGACCTCTGTCCACTTCCACTCACATATGTCCTAAATCAAAATGCTCAACAGGTGCTGTATTGTTGAAATGTGCTGTATACATTTATGGTGGTAATTCATACCCTAGATGTAACTTCAAATGTGTAACATTTTTTGGGGTCTACATGCTGTAGTTTAGTCTCAGCTTATAACTTGCACTGTCTATTTTTAACAACGATGCCCACAAATGTATTACCATTTTTAAAAATGTTCACACATTTCCGATGGAGATCACTGCCCATCAGCCTTGAATGATTTCTCTATGTTTTCATCTTCTTTCATCTCAAAGAGAAAATCTTGACAACTCTGCACATTTAAATTCCTGTCTGATGTCAAAAGGCAGGTGCAGACTCCACTCTAAAAGTTAGTCTATAACTTTAGAACAAGCCTTTATGCATGTAACCGAAAGGAATTTTAAAGGAATCTTATCTGCTTCCATTTGCACATAAGTCTGCATTGTGATGTTTTTTCCCTAAAAAGTGAAGCAACATTTTCAGTGTTAAGGGATACTGCACAATCTTTTAGCATGTAAAATATATAGAATGTAAAAAAAAATTGAACTTTATAGAATATGTAATTGCTTTCTGTGGAAATACATCACAGTTTTTACAAAGTCAGAGTGGATTCTCAAATTTGCACATATATACAGTACTTAAAGATTAGTGCACCCTGAAAAATATTACTTCAGATCAAAGGAGGCATTATCATATTTGGACTCTACTACCCCCCCCCCCCCCCCAGTTACATGGCTGTGGAAACAGAAAGCTTTACATTCAGAATTAATGCCAACCACAAAATACAGACAAAAGTGCCAGTTTCGCCTCCTTGATTTTGATCTGCCTGCTGAAGACTGCAGCTCTGGGACAGAAGCTCAAGCCTAGAATTCACTTGTCTGTGAGAGTGTTCATCGTTTGTTTGGATTTAAATGTCAGAAACAGACAAAATACATTAAAATATTTAGCTACTGATAGTGATAAGACCAGGCAAGCCGCAACACAGGATTCTTCTATATGCAGTCTGTCTGTTAAAACCCTTTTATTTTGTATGTTGCTGTATAACTTGTTACTTGATTCAACCTTACCTTCTCATCTCTGAAATAATTTCATCTTAACAACTACTATTCTACCTCTCCATCATAGTCTTACTTATTACTGTATTCCCAAAAAAGTGACATATATTACTACTAGATGTAGTACTCAACTCCTTCTCCATTTCACTTTCCTTTTATCTTCCTTTCTTATCTACATTTATACTATACTTTTTTAGCTATTATTCTTTCTCAACATTTAATTGTAACTTCATTAGTAATTGTACTAAGTCTAGTCAAATATTTTGCATTTTTTTATATATACTTTATAAATGTGTGACCACTTAAAATTTCTGTTTTCTTTACGGTGAATGTATTTCCATTCTAAATATGTACTTCTGTAGATGTGAACTTTATTTGAAATGTTTGGAGCTTTTCTCCCCAGGCCTCTACTGAAAATGGACATATATCCAACTAGACTAGCCCGGTCAACAAATGTAAAATAAAATAAATAAAATAAATAAATAACTGTCCACTACTTGTATATTTAATTTTACAAACTGCATCAGTTGATTTTATTTATTTCAAGTACTGTCTTTTATTATTCAATGTTAAATGCTTGTGGCTGGTGATTTAATTATTATAATTAAGGGTATGTATGAAGAGATGGTTAAATATTAACTGCTGGTATGCCCCTAATGAAGAGTGACTTTTCAAAGCTATAGCTACCATATGAACATTTAATGGCTGGCTTACTTTAATGGTAAACTGTAACGGAATTCTTCATGTGCCATACTGGTCTTGCTGATGGCAGCAAGTTACCCTGAATGAAGGAAAAGGGATATTGGTACTGGAAAGATATATAATTACTCCGGAAAAAAATGTGTGTGTGTGTGTGTGTGTGTGTGTGTGTGTGTGTGTGTGTGTGTGTAATAAAATAATCTTGGACAATTTTCATTGACTGAAGGTATTGGAAGGCATTGGGCTTGGAGCTAGGTAGGTAAGATTCTGTGTGTGCAATGACAGCAACTCTGTTCTGTAGCTGGACTTTTATTTGGGTATGGCGGGTATTGGCTATTGCACAAAACAGCAGTACACATTCATAATATACTCCTAGGCTCAAGTGTCGCTTGGATATTATTTGGAAGCTGTGCTGCAGATCAAGAGACCATTGCCCTTATCAATCACATATAAACTTGTGTCAACAGCGGAGATTTTACATCCGTTGTATCCCACCTTTATTACTGGCTTACTAGCAAAACATTTTTTTATATACAACTGTTATTTTGTCTTGGGGGGTTATAAGTGAAATTACAGGCTAATTTCAGCAATGCTTCTGATCAACATCCAAACCCATCCCTCTTAAATCTGAAGTTAAGATTATGGTGGGGGTAAGGCTATTTGGACTTTCAAGGTTTGCTTAATCTTAAGGATGCAGCATTTGTGGAGATGCAAGCTTATTTCAGGTATAGCCATAATTAACAGCAGAGTGCTAACCTCTGTTACAGTTATGGTAAAGATTAAGGTTAAGTATACTGTTATCAGGACTATGGGGCCTTGTTTAGTCTTACAAAGGAAGTGTGACTAAAGATGTGGGCTAGTCTCAGGGAGAACCCCAACCAGCACCCTAAACCTAGCCTTAAATGTTACAGCTACAGGCAGAATCGCCACTGAATTTAATAACCAATCTAGCATTAGAGAGTCAGCATGAGTGACCATGCAGGCTTACTTTGGGTACACCCGCAGACTACACACACAGCTTTCAAACTTATGGGTCGAGTTAGGCAAATATTCACCTATTCAATGGCAATGGTCTTAAGGCTCAGCAGCACACTTAACAGAGCATATAATGTATTTAGAAACCCTACCAAAATAGATATCATTTTAATGCCCCTCTCATCCACTATACTAGGATGGGAAGGGGAAGTAAGCTACGCTAATCACAAGAATGTTTTCAAAAATGCTTTGTAGATCACTACAAGCAATATGACAGTTGACATACACACATAACGCAAGCACTCAGGTCTCTCAACAGCAGGTACAAATACGACTCAGTCATTGTCCACGCTGGTGTAAACGACCTGTCCTTGGACTACATGAAAAGAGACATTGAGGAGCTCTCTGATTATGTAGCCCAGGCAGGTATGACCCTGACCTTGAGCAGTATCCTACCTTCACCAAGAATGATGCCACAATACAGAGATAAGATGATCAGCTTTAACAATTGGCTTAAACTCTGGTGTCATTCAAAGGGGATCCAATGTCTGTCTGCCTGGGATGACATGCTGGACAAGCCACGCGCTCGGCTTGCACCTGTCACCCTGGGATTCCGGATGTTGGCAAAGGCTCTTGCCACCCCATAGTGCCTTTTTAGGCAAGGCTCAAATTCTAAACCTACCACCCTAGAACACAAAAAGGAAAAAACTAAGGGTAATGCTGCTCAATGCCAGAAGTCTAAATCTCAAAATGCGAGGCCCTTCTCAGTATGGAGAACATCGATGTCTGTGCAGTGACAGAAACCTGGTTCAAGGCTCCTGAGAGCACCCCAGCACTATCAGGTTTTACCTCTTATCATGCAAAATCCGGACAATACCAAGAAAGGAGGGGGGGTATCCATATTCATCAAAGACACCCACACCTCAAGACTGGTGGCATGCATCGGAGACCATCCAGGTGCAATTAACCATAGGCAAGACTGCTCTACAAATTGTAGCATGTTACAGGCCACCCTCACAAACTCAGGAACCTCACATGGCCTTCCTGAAAACACTAGAGGGGATAAATGTATCACCAAACACCATCATACTAGGTGACTTCAATTACCCTAATATAGACTGGGAACACTACTCAAGCCCAAACACCCTAGCCCAAAAGTTCCTGGAATTCATAAACTCAAATGCCATGGAACAACTAGTCACCATCCCCACAAGAGGAGAAAACATACTTGATCTCATCATCACGAACATGGGAGCACAATGTTCAACACCGAAGTATACCCCTCACTGGTGAGATCAGATCACAAACTAATCTCGCTGGAGGTCCTCATCCCACCCCCACCTGAAATAAAAAGACCACAGTAAAGAACTACTTCACACTTCTAAAGACTAGTGTGGTCTCCTTTAAGGCCCCAGAAAACAGTACTCAAGCCGCTGAATCACTTACAAATGCCTTCTACCAGCACCTGCAGGACTGCATGGATAAGGCAATCCCAAGCAAAACAAAGACTCTTTGTACCAAAGGCAAGCCCAGTCTGGTGGACCCCAGCCATAAACAAACTCTACAACAAAAAGAGGAAGCTACTACAAGATAGAGCAAAATCCTTAAAAGGTAAGACACCCTTGATCACTATAAGTAAAAACTAAGAGCTCTCATAAAATCATCCAAAGCAAATTTTGAGAGAAAAATAGCTAAAGACTCAAAAGACAATCATAAGGCTTTCTTTAGCTATGTTAGAAACCTGGGAGGAAACTCCCAGATATGCTCAGAACTAGTTCAAAATGATGTGAAGATTACTGATCCTACAGACATTGCCAACATACTGGCTGACAGGTTCAGTGCAAACTTCTCGCCCCCCCAAAGGAGAGATATCTAATTGCAGCCCCCCAAACATCTCCAATGCCCAAGTGAGAACTGCTCTCTCCAAAGCAAAAAACACAGCATCCACGGGACCTGATGGTGTCCCCGGCTGTGTGCTCCACGAACTCAACGAGGAATTAAACCCACAGCTAGGACAGCTGTTTAATCATAGTCTTACCTCTGACTGCAACTGTGGTCCCACTTCACAAAGTGCCTCCACCGACCCTGGAAATTACCGCCCATTAGCTTGACAAGCCTTATCTGCAAAGCCATGGAGAGGATCATAATGGACCTCATAAATAAAGACATAGGAATTTGCAGACTTTGATCCATCCCAGTTTGGCTTTGTCAAAGGCAGATCATGCCTTCTAAACTTGGTTGACTTTTCAAACAGTCACCAAAGCCATTGATGAGGGAAAGGCAGTCCATACAGCCTACCTCGATCTGGCCTTCGATACAATACCCCACTGGTATCATTGAAAACTCATCAGCTTAAATGTTAACCCATACATCACAAGATGGGTTGCAAACTGGCTGAGTGACAGAACCCACAGGGTCAGAGTTGCTGGCGCCATGTCAGACTCAAAGCCTGTCACAAGTGGTGTACCACAGGGCTCAGTCCTGGCCCACTCTTGTTTGGCATCTACTTTTCCAAGTACAAGCAAACACAGGAGGGTTATGGCTGACAAAGTTTGCAGATGACTGCAAACTGGGTGCCATAGTAGAAAACACATCTGACACAGATATCCTTCAGAAGGGTCTCACAGAAATGGATAACTGGTGCCAGAGCCATGGCCTAAAGTTAAATGCCAAAAATGCATAGTCATACCCTTGGAAAAACAAGGTTACCCCTAGCTACCAAATAGGTGGCAATCCACTGGGCACAGAAGAAGTTATCAGGGACCTGGGGACCCAGGTTGATAGTAGTCTGTCATTCGACACCCATGTAGCTAAAGTAGTTAGGAAGACCTTCTACATTGCCCACCTCATCATGAAGGGATTCTCATCTAGATCAAGGGAGGTCATAGTCTCCTATACTCATCACTCATCAGACCAATGATTGAGTACAATGCCCCATTCGGAATGTATCTGACCCGACACTTGCAGCAGCTGGAGAGGCCACAAAAGTTCCTCACCAAAAGGATAAAGGGTCTCAAACATCTGTCCTATGCTGCCCGACTGAAAGAACTCCAGCTCTATTCAGTCGCTTGCTCAGAGGTGACCTTTGCCTAACATACAAGGCCATGTCAAACCCAGATTTGATGAATATGCTTCACCTCAAAAATCTAGATCCATCAGAGTCACAAGGGGAGACTTAAACTCGACACGGCTATTAATAGGACGTGCTGGAGGGATAGATTCATCACCCAAAGACTCCCTATGCTGTGGAATAAAATCCCGGTATATGTGAGGCAGAGCAGCTGGCCTTGTTCAAGAGAAATCTTGACCAATGGATGGGAGATCGCAGATATACCCCAGGGATTACCTCAGTGTCACTGCTCAACAGAGGCACAGCAAAATAATGGGTATAGTTCCCCATACTAAAGGGGTGGCGTAAGCCACAAAACTATGGGCTAGGCTTGTAAATGCCCTCGGGCAGATAGCCTAGTATGAACCTATGAACCTATGAACCTATGAACACTGCTTTTCCTTTTCCTGTGTCTTTTTTCTTACAAAATGTCCTTGCAAGGGTGTAGTAGGGCACCATGGGGTACTTCTATCTGCCTATTCTTGATCACATTCACTTTCTAAAAATGTCTTTTAGCTTAATGCAAGAAACATAAGTAGTGCCCATGCCTTTTTCTCCTGCTTAATCTGTTTAATCCATATTAAGTATGCACGTGTGTGTTTGGTGTATGGGCATGCGTAATGGCTTGGCACTCTGCTCAGGATTAATTTCAATGCAGTGCACCTACCAAGTGCCAGGTTAGGATCCAGCTGCCTGTAACCCAGAATTGTCTCTGGCTGCCCCACAATCACAAACTAAATTAAGCCAATTACTAAAAAATGAATGAATGCTGCAAATTTTAGTAAACATTCTTGGTTGCCTAGTATTGCACGATCAGCTTTTCACAGCACAAAACAAGCCATAACCTTTGGCCATCTGTGCTAACTGCAAATTGGCCAAGACACAGTCGGTTTTCATTCTGTACATGAACTTAGAACATTCTCCAGCCTATTTCTTAGAGGGAGAGATAATGACTGGCATAACCTTCCATAGCTATACAATGGCTAAAAGAACATGCTCACATTCATGTGTGTGTGTGTGTGTGTGTGTGTGTGTGTGTGTGTGTGTGTGTGTGTGTGTGTGTGTAGACAAACCAGTCCTTTCAGTTTGAATTTCCAAGTCCTTGGTCTGACTTTTGGTTTGGAAAACCTGGTAAGCATTTTAGTCATCAGCCAGATTCTTACTATTTTCATGCATACTCTGTCACAACATGCTTGTACACATCAGATCTCATTTTCATTATGAAGGCTGGAATAGCACAGATCTTGTGATTTGCAATAGCTAGCTACCAAAGTCAGCATGCACACACTGCCTTTTGAAGCATTTAGGTTTCCTTACATAACTGGTCAAAGACACTTAATACAGCTTTATACTGTAAAAATTATGTGAAAACTGCAAATGTGCCTACATAATTCCAGTGTCAGTGTATGTGATGTGTGAGAGATGAGTTGCACAAATTTATGGCCATACACAGAGCCAAAAAAATTCCTCCTTGGTTGAGGGATGGAAAAAAGATAAGTAGATTTTTTTCCAGTGGTTTTATATATAGTACGATCTACAGAAGACTGGAGTCTTGGGACAGCTAACACATTCATGCTTCATGTAGTTTTAAGACAGACCGCTTCCCCTTTGCATACTGTGTGAGTCAGATTATGTACTTTTACACATCAGAAAAGGCCCAGAATTTTTGGAGACTGCCTCCTTATCTACATTATATAAGCAAACAAAAGAGGACACTTTCAGTAATACTAACAGTGCATTCTACTAACCAAACTATAAACCTCACAAACATTTATACCAAACACTATTATATTTGACATTATTATTATACTTTTACACAGTAAAGGAGCAAATATTACTGTAGGATATGGGACAGTGCCGGTTATCATCACTACTTCAGGTTTTGAGACCATGAGATTCGACCTTCCTTCACACAACAAAGATGCTGGGATATGTAGAAACTTACCATATCTTCTATTTCATTTTGTCTAAAATGGTTGTTGGATTTAATTCTGGGGTGATCTTTCAGCTGCATTGTAAAAATTTAGGCAGTTATGTAAGAAAACACTGATACAAGGACCCTAATTGTTTTTTTAGAGTGGGGCACTGTAAAAATTAGTTGGGGTGTTTTTCAATAACTGTTAAAATGGTATAGACTTAAGCTAATGACACAGCTGGAAAGTACGCTGTCAGCGAATTTCAGTTAGCCATTTATTATGGCTTTTTGCTTCCATCATGTTTCTCTGTGGCTCTATTTACCCATGAAGCAAATTGCCTAATGGATGCGCAATTTGGACAGCTGCATGACTACCTGGCTGTTCCAGAAGTAAGCCACCATTCCCCCTTTTAGCTAAGTGGGAGTTGTGGTTATGTGCTCAGACATCTCTTTCTGTACAGTGTGACTGCTGCAGAAGTGTATTGCTGCCCCCTACTGTTTCCCAATGGCTAGGCATAGAGAAGTTTACAACTGCTAGTACTAAGTTTGGGAAATTAAACGTATGTTAGTAATAGGGATACTGGGTTAAAATAATAACATGTGGTAACAGACACAAGATAAGGTCAGCAGATTATAATTCTACATACTATATAAAGTGTTGGTTTGAAAGTTATGACCAATATCAGTGAGGGAGATTCCAATTATGGTTAAACTTATGTACAGTGGAAGGCATGTAAAGTGTAGGACATTCAGGATTCCATACAGGTTGCATAGGAGCATCATGACACCATTTGAAGGCAAGTATCAGGAAGAAGCTTCAGAAAAAAATGGGAAGGTGTTTGAGACCGTGTAGTCACAGCATGACAAGCTTGTGCTGATGACAGAAGCTTTCAGATAACACAAGGAGCACACCACCAACGGAAGGGCCTACCAGGGGGATGTGTGCAGAAACGCACCAGCAAGTGCTGAGTCAGGATAATAATCTGGCTAACTACAGTGGGTTAGATGCTCATGATGTGAACTGCAAACCACAATTTCCCCACCCTGGAGGATGTGACAACTGCACATCTCATGGAGACAATAAAGCAAGGGGCTAGCACCTCTAGAGAGGTAACAGCAGTGACTGTGGAATCCTGTACCAAGAACACCAACTGAGCAGTGGTGCAGCATTTAGCAGCACATACAGTGGCATGAGAAAAGTGATTTCTCCACTGCTATGAAGACCTTCAAGTCAGCCCTGGATATGAGTCCAGAGAATGTACCCATACACAGTGACACATACATTATCTGGAAGGGAGAGGTATATGGCTGTGGACAACAGCAAGGCCTACTAACAAGGGAAGAGAACACTGATGAAACATTTCCCACCAGAACATCTGTTCACTGTCAGCTATGCACAGTTGGCCACAATGGCTTTTTAATATACTTCTCAACTGGTACCAAAAAGTCAGGAGTGATATTGGCAAATGTTTAGATAGGTATTAGCCTTAGTAAAGGAGTATGGTCTGAATGTCACCTGAATTAATACTCCTTGCTTTTGAGAGGGCCTCAGTCAATGCATATGCGTACTGTTGTCTGTTCCACTTAAGAAAAATACTACAGCATAGGTTGCAGAAACTGGGCCTCCAACTGAAGCAAATGGCATACACACCAGTAGAACAGGAGGTAAGGATGTCTTTGCTCTGGCATATCTAGCCTCAGGGGACATACCTGCAGCATTTGCACTGTTGGAGGAGCATTGATCCCCAAACACCAGCCCTGCTTTACCTGGTTTAGCAATTACGAATACGGAAACCCTAGTGGATTGGTACTCACACAGCCCAGCAGCACAGACAGGTTCCAGCATACCAACTCCTTCTGCGCTGCTGTAGACCTGTTGGCAGCTGCACTCGCTTGTACACAGAACAACACAGAAAGGTGGCATTGCTGCTTTAGGGCTGTCTGTAGGATATGGACTGCATGGTTGCATGGCCTATTCAGGGTTCTTTGCCATGAGCAGAACCACATGATACCCTCTGCCAGTCTGTCTTAAGTGGACCTCCCTCTTCCACCAATCAGTGGTGATGGGTTGTGCAGCATGATCATCGAATCTTCTCCCAAGCTCTGTGCTTAAGATTTGCTTAGGATAACTACAGATATCTGGGGTGGATTGTTCTTATGGCACTAGTGTCTGTACATGCTTTGTTGCCAAGATTTTGTCCAACTAAGTACTAACATTGCTACTGGCCAGTGGGGTAAAATTTTGTACACTGCCTATGTGTTCATCTCTCTGAGGTACATATGAATTATGATTCTGCTGCCATGGGGCCTATCTTGCTGCTCTTCTGGGATGTGTGATGTGACTATGATTTCTTCCCAATCTGGAACGTCACTGGGCAGGCAACATTTCATTTCTGGACACCTACACTGACCTGGTGTGCTTATTTTAACAGTTTGTTGTTTTGTGGAATCTGTGGAGTCTCACTTTGAGCACAGGCTGTGCTGTGGCTGTGCTCCTCTTTTGGAATGTCCCTGTGGCAACTTGTTTTCACTTTAATGAGCCCTGCACTGGTTTGGAACATTTTGCACAATTTTGCTGCCATACATAATTTATGGAAGCCCCTACGGAAAATCTACTGTGCCAATTTTTCTATGCAGCAATATATTTTTGAACTTTTTTTCAAGTTCTTGTTTGTTTACGTATTCTGAATTAATGTGGTCACTTTACTTGCGGTACGCCAGGTACTGATGCTCCAGGGGAACATGGGGCTTAATCTCTATCTCTGGACATCATGTGGAAACCCTTTATTATTTACACCTGTATCATTTATGGAGTATCAAGACTACCTTTTTCTGGGACTTTTATTTCATAAATTCACAGGTGATTACTAGGCTAAAGACTCCAGGGGGTCTTTTTAAGCCTAGCCATACTTCCAAAGGTGAGAATCCAACCCTGTACCTTGTGCCTTTAATGTAAACACTTTAACCATTATACCAACCCTCATCACCCAATGGTTTTGTTGATGGACTGTTGCATGTATTTAGATGTTTAAACAATGTTGGACACTATTTTTATATATTTTTATATCTGTTATTGCATTTCGCCAAGTAGAATAAACTGTTCCTTAAGGATTCAATGACTTGAATCTCTGCTCAGTGTTGCCCCTTCCCTATGTTCAGCATTTGACCAGTGTTCCGCACCAACACAATCAATCATCTTTTTTGGCATACATGCATCTGCACCTATCTGCCCCCCAAAATATTCAGAAATATTTTTTACACCCTGCTTTTTTCACCCAGTAGCCCTCAGGTACCCAAGTCTACTTATAGCTAGAGCTACAATTCACTTAGAACACAGGAAGATGGCCTGATTTTAAGTCAGATTTTGACATAATTCTTTGGTTATTCACACACAGACAATATTATTTGAAATAACTACTGATTACTCTCTTCTTGCTGACTACAGCAACAAATATAAAGTAACCTGTAACTCTCCATCAGTCTCCAACAAATGGTGAACAAAGCAACAAACTGTGAGTAAACTTACCCAGTACTATGACCCTTGCACTGCAAGAAGCCCTTCCCTTGCTGTTTTCAATGACACATGTATAAATGCCACCATCTTCTGGCAGGGCATCCTGCACTTTTAATGCTGCAACTCCATTTTCAAGAGAGGAGTGTGCATACTGGATGGGCTTGTCTGCATAAAAAAAAAAAGGGAGAGAGAAAAGTCAGTACAGCCAGGATTCAGTTATATTTTTATCATGTTTCTTAACATGGAATATTATCAGAAGTGTGAGGGTAGAACCTGTTCCCCAACATCCATTTTTTTCATTTAAAGGAAACAAAATGGGGGTAGGTTAAAGACAGTATCAATATTTCGGTTTATGCTTGCAGTTTAAGTATGAATTAAAGTGGTTCAGAGGGTACTACTTCCAAACAATATACTCAGAGGAAAACATTTTAATATTATGTTTATTTTACTGATTTTTTTAAGTTAGTAATAACACAAAATGATGTATGAAGTAGCAGCAAGGCCTCTAGGTTCAGAGGGACTTATTTTTAGCAAAATGCAATAACAGAAATCATACAGAGATGCATTTGTGGAAGTTTGCAAAGAAAATTAAAAACTGACATGGTTTTAATACACTAAACAGATAAAAGTGTCTGTATATAGAAATTGTTCTTGTGGTGCTACCATGGCAAAATACATCATCAGCTATGAAGTAAATGTTATTAAGTATGTGTCTCACTGAAGCACTTGGCAGAAGGAGAACCAGCGACTCACACTAGAAATGCTAACTGCATTGGATACCCTCTTGGTGACCAGACTGAGTCAGTTGCTACTGTATGTAAAGCTGCAACTATTTCACATGCATTTCTTTGTACTGCAGCTTTTTGCAGCTGTAAGACTGGACAGCCTTTCTCCACTGTTCACATTCTGATTAATACCCCTGCAGTCCTTTCACATTCATAAAGCTGGGTACATCAGATTACAGTATGCCTACAATGAAAATGCTGCGTGAATGCTTATTAGTCAAAAGTTGCAACACAGTGAATGAAGGAGCCTATAAGATGGAGCTATTACCACTCAATACGTTTAAACATATATCAGTAAATATAACAACACAGCCTAGTCAAAGATCCATGTCCTGCATGAAAAAAGACATTTTTATTGAGTAAAAGCACTGGCCTTATTAAAATTCTAAGAGCAACACAAGACAGAAAACTAAATAGTACAGTATAAAATCCACATTTACAAACATGGGAAATGGTGAGCATTTAGCATAAAATGCAGTTCAAAGAATACTTAAATTGGCAAAGAGACAGAAGAATAACTAGATAATTATTTCATGTAACAGGATAAAACCATTCCGTGACAATAATATCTGGTGAAGGACTAGACTGAGTCAGATGCCCCATACTTAAGAAAAGGTACTTTTTTCTCATGCAGTCTTTACTACCTGAGGAGGCAAAAACCCCAAAACAATGTAGAGTTATAATTTCCTGAAAGTATTTTATTTTGCTGGTTTTATTAGAAAGGATTGTGGCCCGTGATGTTCCTACCACTGCTTTGCCAGAGGTAATAGTGCACTCACTGCCTGTGTTTCATGTAATGCTATAAGAAAAGTGTTTTCAAAGATAAGAAAACTGGAAAAGCATGAAATGTCTAGGCATTAATATTAGAACACAAGTAAAACAATCAGTTGACAGAGCTGAATGTGAATTGTACAGGAAGTCAGCTACTAGGAGACAATCATTACAGAATTGAAAGTTGTTGCTTTCATTCTGTTCTCCGAGCCCCCATTTCCAGTAAGCATTGTGATGCTGAGATTTAGTATTGCACCACCTAAATCCAGAAGTTTCTCCCCAACTATTACAAGTCATGGGTTTATTAGGACAAGGATGTCAAATCTTCAATCATCCCAAACTGCTTGGGATGATGAATCCCAAGCTTTAGTTTAATTGCTCTCATTAAGGACCCTCTTTGGGAAGACTTTCAAGATTATAAAGGATAATACTGTCTGTTTACAACTTTTTTACCCTTTTCCCAGAAACATGAAAGCCAGTTTGCATCAAGCGAAAGTAGAAACTTTGGTCACTTCTTCCTTGTCCTGCTGAATGCTATTCATGTAAACTGGGGATTCCCTGATTACACTCCATCACGGTAATGTTTTGTCTCCACTGCATGTGATTCAGTGCTTCTTCTCTAGTGAACGTCATTGCAGTAGCAACTTAAACAAGAATCGGATGTAAATTACAAGCACAAACTCTTCAGTTACCAAGCCCTCACTGTACTTCCTCCTCCTTCATGTTCACCTGTTCAAGTTCATAAACAGAAGGCCTCAGCTTAGCCAGCAGTTGCAACTAAGTGGAATTTCTTTCATTAGTTTTGGACAGTAAAGTGGTGTGGGGGCTCACATACTTTGCCTCTGCATATAGCTCAATCCCTTCATAAGCAGAGTGACCATATCTGATTGTGCAGCATTAATGCATCTAATTTTGCACTGTAGTTAAAGCTATCACTGCAGGCATCTATGTACTATAGCTAAAGTTAGCATTGCAGCTATTCAGCCTTATAATACAAGTACATTATCAAGCTGTGCTACTACAGAAATGTAGTTTTATTATAGCAGTACATTACTAAAACTGTACCTGTGTTTATTTCTTGGTAAATAGCAAGGGGTAGTTAGTCATAGAGTGTATTTTTGTAGGACCTGCTGCATGAGGTAAGAAATCTTAGCCTTGAGGCTGCAGTTTCGTACATGAGAAAATATAGACTGCACAGTGGTGCAGCAGTAAAGTTGTCACCTCACAGCAAGGGGATTTCTGGTTCGATTCTCAGCTGGGGTGCCTTCTGTCTGGAGTCTGGATGTCGTCTCTGCGTTTGTGTGGGTTTCCTCCGGGTGCTCATGTTTCTTCCCACATTACAAAGACATGTGTCTAGAGTGTTTCTCCCCAGGTCTCCAATGAAAATTGTCTTAGTTCCAAGTTGGACTTTCCGAGTTAACAAATGTTAAATAAGTAAATAAAAAATAAATAAATCATGAAGTATTAGAATGTAAAATGGAAAAACTGGAATAATCTTGCATTCCAAAGGCATTTATAGTAACTTGCGGAATATCTGCCAGAGTATGCAAGGAAAGTGTGCTGTGCTGCTGACATACAAAAAGAAGTCCGTTTCAACAGTGAAAAACCGCACTGCAAACAGTACAAGTTGCATATTGCTGCTGTTGTTTCAAAGTTAGGATTTAAACTGCTGTATTTGTATCAGTCTTTCCAGAAATAAAGTATAAAAAACAACTGTGTATACTTTGGAAGGAGATACTGGATTACAAATGTGAAACCTTCTTTTGGTATGCAAAGACAGTTGGCCATGTTTTTGCTTTATCACCATCTTTCTTAAAATAGATTAAAAATATTTTATACGAAGTTTGAAACTACATTTTGCAAAGCACATATAAAATTACTTCTGAGCATGAAAAGGCAGTTTGTTTAGAGTTGAAAGTAGTTACGATATTGTTAACGACAATGAAAATACTGAAATTATAGGCAAGAAAAATGCTAATTGAGAGTAAGTGTGCTAAAGTGGTAACTTTGTAAAGCAAGTAGAAAACATTTTGTGGGGCAGAATTTCTGATCTTTATCCATGCAGCAGCAGTGCTTGCATTTGTGAGGTACAATGGCAATATAACAGTTTTTAATTTAAACAAAACAAACAAAAAAGACAAATATAACAAAGCAACCTCACTACTTTGTTTTTAGTTCAAGTAGTGAAGTTCAACGTGACACCTGCAGACACACTGAAACATTATGAGAACTTTATATAAAGCATATTCCAGTTGCTACACCATGAATCCAAGCAGTAAATGGTAAATGATTTTAATATTTTCTTAAAAATATTTGAAATGGTATTTAATAGAACTTGAAATTGAGACAAAAATCCTCCTTTAGAGCATTTAATTTTCATAGGAAAAGGACTATCACTCTTATGATGTAGTTCAAAAAAATGATTATTTTAATTTTCAAATAAATATACTGAAAATCGCAGCATTATGAATCTACATTTAGGAAATGCTAGCTTATAAATTGCATAATTTATAGTACTTTTCCAGAGATTTTAGTGTATTCATTCCATAGTCCAATTTCATGAATTTAGTACGATGGTAAAATTCTGTTAAGTTAATTTTTGTGTGATTACAGAATTGAATTCTATATTGACAGCAAACTTAGCTTTGACTTGCATATTAATAACGCAATAAAAAAGACTCATTTTAAATTAGGCAAACTTTACAGAAACAAAAAATACTTAGACAAATCCATCCGAATAAAACTTTCAAAAAGTCTTCTCCTTCCAGCCTTACTATATGGGTCTCCTATCTTCACCAATCTCCACAACTCTTTGCAACACAAACTACAGTCCTGTTATTATAAGACTGCAAAATTTGCATCAGCCCAACCAAATCGCACCCACCATTGCCAGGCAACTAAAGAATTAAACTGGCTAGAATTTGGACATTACCTATATTACACACAACTTACCTTTGCCCATAAACTTGCTTATAAACCCAAGTATTGCCCTTCCCTGAAAAATATCATTGAACCTTACGTCCCATCCAAACATCTATGCTCTAACAACAAACACCTACTTAAAGTATCAAAACCTAGCAAAAGAGCAGGTAGCTGCCTCTATTCACATTCCATAACTAAATTGTGGAACACCCTCCCATCATCAGTTACAGAATTAGACAACATAATCTCATTTAAAAGAAAACTAAAACATCTCACTGATAACCCCAGCCGCACATGCAACACATATGTGCAGCCTCTTTAATCTGCAAAACTGTTTCACGTAGCAAACATACTTATGTATATGTTATGCTGTTACACCATACGAGTTATCCCTAATTTTTAGTATCATAGTCCACACATCAATACAACCATCTTAACACATTTTCTTTTCTCTGTCACTTTCTACTTTTAATACTACCATTTAATATATGCCACCTATAATCTACTTATTCCCACTGCCTGGCTATAAGATTCTAACTATATCTGTCTTACCTTTAAGTTTAACTCTCTAATTCTATCTTTCTCTTTTCCTACTCCCACCCCCCCAAAAAAAAATTGAGCTGTATTGTTAAATATTTCTAACTGTATAATTTTCCTACATGCTAATGTTCCACTGTTACTGTATTCTGCCTTTTTACAAATATTTGCTGTTTAGATAGTTTTCTGTATTATTTCACTTGCTTTATAATTATAATTTTGTTTCCTTACAGAATGATTTTCATGTAATTTGGAGCTTTTCTCCCTGGGCCTCCACTGAAAATGAGTCTCAAGCCCAGTGGACTTTCCCGGTCAACAAATGCCAATTAATAAATACATAATTCCATAGCAGAATTGTTAATGTGCTACTGTTTCATAAATATTCATTCATTCCCAACAGCACACAATGCAATTTAGGGGTATGGCACAGTTAATATCATGTTAAGCTGGTAGAAGAAATACAGAGAAGCTAATTCTGAGTGTGTGTGGTGGTGGCGGGGGTTCCAGTCCAACCCAGACAGGCTAGACTCTTAAAACTACCTATCTCATAAACAATAAGCTGAACTAAGCCTAACTGAAAATCGACAATGTTCTAAGCAAATCATGTGAAATGCAAGTTAATGTGTCCAACTAGCAATAGTTTTGCATGATACTTTTAGAAAACTAATATGGAAGCCAATGTATAAACCATGGCACATTTATGACTGCATAATGAATATCTTTGTGGGATAAAGATTCTGAAAAAATCCACTTGAAACGGTCAGTTTATAGTCACTGTATGAAGTAATATTTCAAAATAAAAGCACATAACAAATCTGTAGTTCAAAAGCAAAAAAGATATAATTGGCTTGTTGAAAATGAGTCAACAATGTTAAGTAGTAGGCAAGTTATAGTAAACATTAGCCTGAAATGTTAAGAAAATGTCCAAATTATGGGCATCTGTTGACAAACAACAGAAGTAGAGGTTTCTGTGGTCACAACTAAGAGTACCAGATCACTAATATTGCTCCTAACCCTTGGAAATTCAAGCAATGGGTAAGATGAACCAGGAAATCTTAAAATAGTGCAGTGATACAGTAACATCTTACAAAAACAGCTGCTCTCTCTAGAGGGACAATAGCTGGTTCTAATTAATTTCTGTGGTAATCAATGGAGTACAAAGTTTGCTCTTCCCGAACTGAAAACCACACCAGACACTTATGCATTCAGCATTAGTGTTCATTCAGAACTTCAGACATGAACTTCATCACTTCAGCTTGTGGAGGTTCCAGTCATCTGTGGCTTCTCCCTGACATACTAGTTGCTGCAAGCAGACCGTAGTTGAACTAACTGCTTTCGGACACAGACGTTTGCCGATTCTTTTACTTGCTCCAAAATGCTATGAGAACTTTAAAAGTGCAGCACTGACACTAGAAAACACAAGGCAATAGCAGATCTAGCCAAATATCAAACATTTGAATATTTGCATTAACTTACTCCTTATGCCATTTGAAGCACACTTACTCTATTGTAGTAACCAGCAGTTTAGTGAAACATGCCACAAAACATTAACTGAATTTGAAGTGAATTCCTGCAGCAAATGTGTGGAGACCTAGTCACACAGTTTGCTTAGGTCATTGTTAATGTGACTTCTCCCCTATCTAGAAAATGGGACAGTGTCAAGCTACCCCAAGTTATCTGTGTACAGCAGTGCCTAAAGCACAGGGATCTCCTAAGTTAAGCTGTTTCTAAATGATGAAAACAGCAGATGTCCAAGTGCTGTGTGCATATTTCCTTCATATATATTCCTTGTATTGATATCATTAGAATTGCTTGATGAGACCTTCCTTGAAATCTAGATTTTGCAGCTTGCTTCTAACATCAATAACAGGTAACTGACTGAATAGGTATACTTGTTACCATTCCCTATCCACATTTATCTGACCATGTGACAGAATGTCATTCTGATTCCTTGGCAGTATTCCACATGCTACCTTACGTGCAATCACCTACACCTCAGGCACAGAACTGGGGATTTTAATAAAAATAGGAAGCAAAGAAACATATCTAAAATTGGCTTTAGTGACGTCTGCATTTGACAGAGGGGCAGCCATTGCATTCTTTAATGCATCAAGACTGCTCCCAGGAATTCTGGGACAGTGTGGCTGCATTTACCAGGAATGGAATGAAAAGCTCTTTGCCAGTATGCAGCAACCTTGAGTACATCCATTCAATCCAGGGCAGATCTTCACACAGCTTCCTTACCAGACAGTCTTGGACTTTCCTAAAATGGAAATGCAGTAAATTCCTGTCCTGTAGAATCTGGACTCACATACAAAGAAGTGCCTGCAGCAATCACTATTAAGAGGAAATGACAGAGTGAGCTGGGCTCTATACCACTCGGAAATGGGGTAAGCACCAGCACTATATTCTGCACTCATGACAAACAAAAACAAAGTTTGCACTTCTTGCAAGAGTGCACATTGTCTTTTGAACATATTTGCATTGGGACAAACCTTTTAATCCCAATATTTCTTATGAATGAGATATGTTGTGCTTTGATTTATCTTTTGCTCTGGTGTCTTATGATAAAATGCCTACTTCTATTAAGAAAAGCACATTTTAACTTCCTCAGTCTGTAAACATTTTTGTAACTCAAAAAGCAGGCCCCATAGTATGTATAGTTTTGTGGGCCAGTGCTTCACCTGGAAGGCTAAGATAGTATCGATGAGGTACCCAGGCAGGTACCTAATCATATATACTTTGCACCACTGAGCACTGGTCATCTGCCTCTAAGTTTACCACTACAGACTCTTCTAAGAAGCCAATGGAATGCATGAATTCAGCTGTGTTAATCTGTCACATGGGCAGTGTTCAAAAGCCCAAGTTTCATTAGTGTGAGTACATACTAAGTGAGGGATCCAAAGATCATGCCATGCAAGAATAACTCTAGGTTAACCCTAGTGGCCCCACAAACTATGACATTAGCAATAACACAGTGTAGTTAATAATCCTTCTGAGTATCTAAGGATAACTGAAAACCTTTATGTAGATAGCCACAATGTTGCCACCATACTCTTTCAAACTTGTTATGTCAAAGAAATGTAAAGTAGTCCGAGACAAGAGATAAAGAAGATGAGGAATCTGATATTACCCATAGTTTGCTTATGGTTTGCATATGAAAGTTTTGAGCTATGGCGCATGGTTCCATATTTTATACCAAGAAAATGTTTATTACATATCTAAGTTTCATTTCAATGGCAGATAAGATTATAAAATTATACAAAAACAAAAAGGTTAACAATACAAAAAAAAAAAAGCACTATGAGAATAGGCTTAAACATCAATCTGAAATGATCAAGAAAAAATGCACTGAATCTACCCAGCAAAAGACATCTAACTTTGTTTTTTGCAGGGGTACGATCTCTCTGCATTCCCTATTGGGAAGTTCACTCCCGACTTATTCACAGTAACTTCACAGCCATATACAACCATGGGGAAAACAGAAAACAATATGAAAGGGGGAAAGTAACCACGTGATTTGCAATCTTGCAGTCACCTGATTAAATAGAACATATGGTTAGGGACACATGTTGAGGAAATGGGATCCGGGACAGAAAGGCTGACCATATTTAGGACAAGCATAACAATCATTCACTCAGACTGTCTGGTATTAAGATACATATCTACAACAGTCACCCAACTCCTAAGTGATGAAGATATACAGATAATACGACTGTATGGATGATAAATTACCTTTTACATAATGACATATTTATTAATCGGGTATTATCTATAGGATTACCACGTTCTGCTACTTTTCTTCCATAACTGATTATGTTAGTTGTCTTTGCTCAGAAATTCGAATGTGCCTTCCATATTAAAACATGAAAGGGAAGGATAGTGCTACATATGCAGACAAGAAGGCTACTCTGAAGCTGTTGAATCCCATGTACGTTTAATTTGTATAATGACATTTATTTGACTGTTCCCATACCTTGTAAACAAATGCTTTACAAAGAAGGTAGTTAAACACAACCAATAAAACTCTCTGTCCAAATACAGATTTCATAGGCTTAATGTGTAGAATTCTGGAGCATTTTAATAAATATAACTGGTAACCTTATATATTTAACGTAAAAATTCACTCCAAATTACTCATGACTTTCTGAAACACATAATCTGGACAAAGACCACATTTACTGCTGGTGTTACATATTGAGCACAAAGTCTTATCAATTAAGCCTTTTCTTTGCCACTTTTTAGAATATCATATAAGCATTATGATTTACATGTATATGAAATGTGTGTGTGTGTATTACTGTAGTGGATAAAACACATGAGACAAAACTGATAAGTTTAGTGCACTTTATTTCCAGTGATAAGTCTAAACCTAATGAAGCAATATTGCAATGTCTTACTTTGTCCACACAGTTTTCCTCTTCCAAGAAGTCCTCCAACTGGTAAACGGCAAGAATCTCCAGTCCTGCAAAAGTTCTTCCGCTGTATCAGTTAGCCAATGTTCCTTCCAAGCAACAAAACGTCTGTGTCAGAAGGCAAATGTCTGTTCCAGGCAATTTTCCTTCTGTACTAACAGGCAAATATGTCTTCCAAATCTCTCTTTTCCACATGAATTCTCCCTAAGTTTTGTTCCATACAAATTACTACTTCTGCACTGAGGCGACTTTGCCCAGTTGGGCCGCAGCCCTCTCTTTTTAAAGCAGCTCAAGTAGGTATATTCACATAATTAATGACTGCTGTCGACTGCTTTACTTTACCTAAGTGGGAGGTATACTCTGCCAGCTCACAAATTAAAGTCAAACAGGAAAACTGCAGTTTTATACACAACTTTTTCATTATTTTAATATCTACTATATCACAAAAAGAGGGTGGCACAGTGGTAAAGTTATCAGCATTGCCACCTCACAGCAAGAGGTTCTCCAGTTTGATTCTCTACTGGGATGCCTTCTATGCACAGTTTGGATAGCCTCCTTGTGTTCACATTTTTTTTTGGTACTTCAGTTTCCTTCCACAACCCAAAGGCTTTGGCAAATCTAAATTATCCCTAGTGAGTGAGTGAGTGAGTGAGTGTGTGTGTGTGTGTGTGTGTGTGTGTGTGTGTGTGTGTGTGTGTGTGTGTGTGTGTGTGTGTGTGTGTGTGTGTGTGTGTCTACATACATGCATGTGAGATATGCAAGAAGGGCCTTTCCCAGCTTGCCTAGTAAACTCCATGGATGAAGACTGCTTTTCATGGGTGTCCCAATAGGAATCGTATGTGACTTGTAAGCCTTGGGTGAATACTACTACATGAACTTAGTCAGGGGAGGCTATGATCGATCTGCTGAATAAATTCAGCATTTACATTCTGGGCCTAGAGTGAAGGCCAACTTACCAGAATTTGTGTGGCTTGCACATCTCAGCTAGAAGTTATTTGGAAGTCTAGCTGATTTCAGGCCTAGATTTTCGAAATCTTTAAATTAGTAAACTGCACTTAATACAGAGCTTTGATTTTTTTCTGAGTATGTTAATTCCACTGTCCCATTTTTTAAAGTAAAGAGGATTACTGCCTATCAGAAACCCAGACTGGTATCACAGTATATTTCAACTCCTGGTAGACGTCTGCACCACACCTCTCAAACTCTTAGCACAAGGCTGCACCACACCTCTCAAACTCTTAGCACAAGGAATCTGAACAAAACCTTAAAATGATGGGGGGACAAAAGCACCAAAATAAGGACAGAATTTAAATATTGCTCTTATGAATTTAGAAAGTTGTTAAGAATAATGGAATTTATGTTAACATGCATTTTTGAAGGATATAAAGTCTGAAACTTAAATGTATGTCATTATTTAGCAACATCGGTCCAAAGTGACTTGCCAGAAAACAATACATTTTATGGGGAACAAATCAAAAATATGAGGCAAAAATCTGGACATTCTCTGAAAATCTGGACATTCTCTGAAAATCTGGACAGTTGAGAAGTATGGCCTGTACTACAGCTGTTTCTTTAATTCCAAAGTTAAAATGGTTTTGAAATTGTGACAAACATTCCAATCTTCAGGAGTCTATGTTAGATGTTTTAGGAGGTCTAGCTAAAATGACAATTTGTCTGCATATGGTCTCTTTCAAGAATCTAATAAAATCAAGAACTTTAGTAAGCTGATGATTACTGATTGGCTGAAACCTCCATGCCCAATATTTCTGAGCATTATATTTTGGGAAATCATATTCACTAGCTCCAGCGAAATAACTGTAACAACTAGTTGTTCCAACCTCTTATTGTATGGTGGGAGAGGAAATTAAGTGCATACATAACTTTGGCCATGAGCATTGGGCTAAACACAATAATTCTGCTCAGCTCTTGAGAGTCTGAGGTAGTTCTAAGCACATACTGGTACAAACAATTCGTCCCATAGTTTTTAAAGATTCAGATTATCGAACACTGTAGGATTTTCTCTAATAAATATTTCTACGTTTTATAAATTCTTTACTCCATACAGAGGCATAGCTGGTTTACTCAACAGCCTGTGCAGATATCACAAAGCCAGTAACCTACCCCAGGTAGCAAAAACCTTACTGTAATAAACACAATCATTGCCCCTCTTGCCCCGCCCTTGCTACACTTCTGCTACAAAGGGCTCTATATTCCTTCTTTCACTGTATTTCTTTAATTGGTTTATCCATAAGCATTATTACTGTCTTGTTACAATTTGTCTTGATGCTAGATACATACACAAACTGCTGGGGAATGTTCTCTATAGCTGGGACCAATTCCACAGCGGTAGTTGGAAGACATTTATTCTAATGCCATTATACAAGGTAGGACCAACAAAAGACCATGGTAACTACAGACCCATTAGTCTCACTAGCCTCATATTTAAAGCTGTGGAGCACATTATCTCAGAGTAAATTAATCTGGACATTGAAAATCTCCCACCCCTGTACCATCAACAATTTGGCTTTATCAAAGGAAGGTCCTGCCTCTTCAACCTCATTAATTTCTTTGAAAAGGTAACTGAAGCAGCAGACAATGGTTATGTAGTGCATACAGCATATCTAGACCTGGGCAGGTCCTTTGACACTATTCTCCATGCAATCATTATGGATGGACATGTATATCTGAATATAAATCCTTATATTGTGCGATATATAGCTAACTGATTGCCTGACAAAACCCATGTGGTTAGAGTTGCAGGTGCCACTTCTGAAAGCTAAGCAGTTACCAGTGGTAACCCATAGGGCTCAGTTTTAGGTCCTTTCACATATACATTCCATTTACATATATTTCTCAGACCTTCAGGACAGTACTTCTGGCTTATGGTTAAAGTCTGCAGATGACTGTAAATTGTGTGTTATTTGATCTTCAACTGACTCGCAATTACTCCAACATGGCTTAGACCATGTTAACAACTGGTGCAAGGTAAATGGTCTGAAATTAAATGTAAAAAAAATGTAGCATAGCTCATTTTGGTAAACAAACCAGCTTCACTTACAGTATGGAAGATGTACCCCTCCAATCAGACAGTGTTGTAAAGGATGTGAGCACTATTGTTGATAATTCCTTATTTTCTGGGGGTTGGGGGCTGACATAATGGTTAAGATGTTTACCTTGCAGACATAAACTACTGGGTTTGATTCTCACTTTTGAAGGTAAATTCGCTAGGCTTAAAATTACCTGGAAGAGCAGCTAGCCTAGTATGAACCTACGAACCTATTTGACCATCATGTTTCTACAGTAGTTTGGAAAGCTTTTTATCTGGCTCATCTAATTTCCCAAGCATCTCCTCTACATCCAACGTCATCTTAATTTCCCTTTACCAATACCTTATTGGACTCATTATTGAATGTAATGCACCTTTTGGCATCTATTTATCTAAACACATCACACAACTTGAGAAACCTCAGTGATTCGTAACTAAAAAGATCAGTGGACTCAAAAATCTTGGTTATCAGGAGAGACTGGCAGCTCTTTCTCTCTACTCAGTCTCTTACAGACTCTTTTATGGAGATCCATGTCTAGCCTTTAATGCCATGAAAAAATCAACCTTATTTAATCTCCTATGCCTTTGCAAAACCAATGTCACATTAAATACTTGGTTAAAGCAATTAAAACTTCATCAGCAGATGAATAATACATATTGGTGAGATAGATTCCTATCTCCTCAAATGTATCCCTCACCTTTGGAACAAACGTCCACTGCATGTCAAGCAGAGTAACACCCTTGCCACCTTCAAGGTAAACCTAAATAATTGGATGGGCAGCCTCAAATTCTCTTGCAGTCTATCTTGTCTTGCCTTCCTTGAGGCTAGAGGGAAATTTTGAATAAGTTTTTTTTTGGCTAGGCTTGTAACAGTCTGGAGACAGATTGCCTAGTACTTACCTATGAAACTACACCTTAACTTAACAAGCCACAGTTTCCATGGGAAAATAAGGGAAGCGTGCAACTCTGTTAGGTTCCACCTTCTTATAGGCTTAGTTTACTTATTTAATAAGATATTTACCCGTAAACAAGTCTGATTGTATGAAGAAAATGACAATCTAGGAGGAGCAAGGATAAATCTGAAGGCCAAAAAAAAAATCACAGTACTGCATCTAAATCAAAGCAGCTGAGCAGCATGGCTCAGTCCCAGAGTACGCAAATGTATGCTAAGGGAATCAAACCTTAAATAACTTGACTTTTTTTAACAGCTCATAGCATTAACCCTGTGTGCTAACCACCAATTAAAGTTATATCATTCCAGATGGATCTTGAACCCACACTTCCTGGTTTACAAGGTCAATGCTTTATCCATTATGCCACTGGGACCTGATAAACTCGTAAGGTACAAGTGCCAATTTTTCTGGGTGACCCAGGAGCACGCTGTGGTTAAATGACTTACTCAGAATAAAATAGCAAGCACGTGGAAACTGCAGTAGTCAAAAACAAGACTATAGAATGAAGCATGTTAACTGTGGCTTTAATCCACTAAGCTAAACTGCTGGGTACTGTACAAGATGTTTAGAGGTCAAGAGAAAGATTTGTGGGTACTGATGAATAGCTTCCTCTGAGAAGATATATATTGCCCATCCTCGTATCTTTTGCAAACAATTGGTATGTCCAGAGGTTTGGATTTTTATGGGCAGGATGCTTTGCTTCAGGGCTTTTTGAAGTGGAGAACATTTGGCATCATACTATTCCTCTGATCCCACACTTATATTCTCTATTTCTTCTGCAAAATACAGCAATTTTGGACATAGTATACTATTTCCCCTTAATCATACTAAAGTTGTTAAAGTTTTGAGGCTTGCATAACTTGCTTGTGCCAACTTCCCTGCAACAGTCATGAATCTACTGTCGGATTTCTAGACTATTTCAATGTTCAAAATCACCTTTCCACTCTTGTTTCATGTTGCTGCTCCTCACATTTTAACTCCATAGAGCCTTCATTTCTCCACAACAGGTCTTACAATTGTGCCACCAAAACTGAAAGACTGAAACATGTACTCCCGATAAGATAAGTAAAGATACCTTTATTGTCATTGGTTGACAGACAAGATCAGACAGGAGTCCCTGTGGACTATGATGTTTGCCAATGACATTATATGTAGTGAGAGTAGGGAACAGGTTGAGGAGACCCTGGAGAGGTGGAGATATGCTCTAGAGAGAAGAGGAATGAAGGTCAGCAGGACTAAGACAGAATATATGTGTGTGAATGAGAGGGAGGATAGAGGAATGGTGAGGATGCAAGGAGTAGTGTTGGTGAAGGTGGATGAGTTTAAATACTTGAGATCAACAGTTCAGAATAATGGTGAGTGTGGAAGAGAGGTGAAGAAGAGACTACAGGCAGGGTGGATTGGGTGGAGAAGAATGTCTGGAGTGATTGGTGATAGACAGGTACCAGTAAGAGTGAAAGGGAAGGTTTACAAGAGAGTAATAAGACCAGCTATGTTATATGAGTTGGAGACAGTGGCAATGACAAAAAGACAGGAGTCAGAAATGGAGGTGGCAGAGTTAAAGATGTTAAGATTTGCATTAGGTGTGACAAGGATGGACACGATTAGGAATCAATATATTAAGAGTGTCAGCTGAAGTTGGGCAGTTTGAAAACAAAGCCAGAGAGGCAAGATTGCATTGGTTTGACATGCTGCTGAGGAGGGAGAAGGACCTTCTGCCACCCAGCTTTTGGCATACCATGGAAATGCAATATGTCAGCACTTTCAATAAGCAGTGGTAAAAACTCTCAGTACACTATGCAGCCAGTCTTTGAACTTCAGTAGAATGAGACAGGACACAGTTGTAGATGTAAATGTTAAAAGCTGAACTAAAGTCTACAAATCTGTGTTGTTTTTTTTTTTGCACACATCAACTGCTTAGCATCAAAAGTTATAGGTGTACAGCTTAGATGACAGATGGGTATTTCTAATGTAAGTAACAGAATTATATGAAGTAGACAAAAATCTACCTACATGAACTGGATTCACTAGAGAATGTCGGGTTTCTGAAAACTCGACTTTAATATGGCCGAGACCATATGACTGACTTTTCAGAAACTCGCCATTAAAAAACAAACCACAAAAAAAAGAAGTCACACACATCATTTATGCAAGGGGGCAAGCCCCCCTGCACCCCCCTACTTAAATATACCAACTCTGAGATCACACTACAGTGGGGAAAGGCAAATCTGTTCCACGCTGTATGCAGAAGCGCAGAACAGATTTCCCGTTTCCTCGCTACAGTGCAATCACGGACATAATATTTTCAGGTAGGAAAGGTGCAGGGGGTCTTGCCCCCATAAAAAACAATATTTATTACTGTTTTTTTTTTTCTTCTTCAATGTCGAATTTTTGGAAACTCGATCATATGGTCTCGACCATATGAAATTCGAGTTTTCAGTAACTTGACGGGCGGCCACGGTGGTGCAGTGGTTACCATTGTCGACTCACAGAGGTTCTCCGGTTTGATCCTCGGCTGGGGTGCCTTCTGTGTGGAGTCTGCATGCTTTCCCTTTGATCGCATGGGTTTCCTCCGGGTACTCCAGTTTCCTCCCACATCCCAAAGATATGCTGTAGGTGGATTAGACACTCTAAATTGGCCCTAGGGGTGAGTGCATGCATGTGTGAGCCTTCCATGGAAGGTTGGGTGCCGGGCTGGCAACTCAACACTGTAAAACTCTACTGCCAATCATTAGCGGACAGGTGATCTGATATGGGGACCCCTAATTGGGAAAAGCTGAAAGAAGAAGTAACTCGACATTATCTAGTGCTCCCCATAAACCACATGTCTCAAATGCAGAGAGGCTCTGAGAAGGGATAAAGGAATCTCTGATGATAAAGTTCCTTTTTTGTCCAGATTAGACTTTGCTTCTAAAATAAAACACTATGCATACAGTTTTATTTATTTTTTTGTTTCAAAACTTTCAACACTACCAGCCATTTGACAGCTTTGCAAAAGAAGAGTTTCAGAATACACAAGAACCACATTGCACTTGTTTAGAAGAAACAAGAACTGACTTTACAAGACATTCCTCTCTGCCTCTGAATACCATGTTTATGAGATTTTTCCAAAAGTATGAATCTTGAAGAGAGCAGCAGTTAAAAGATAACAAGATTCATATCAGGCAATAAATACATCATAGCAGTCTGCCTGGAATGTTTAACTTGCATGTTTGCAATGTGTAATTGTCTTTTTACAGGATGTTTCAGTCCACTGTGGCTCTTATAAACAATACCATTAATAACTACATAGGTTTAAATAACACATAACAGGAAAAGCCCATTTCTTTCTAAGTATCTGTTTTATAGCTGTTGCATCACCTACAAACTGAATGAGAATTGCCAATGTTTCTATAAAAAGTTCTAGAATGTCTTGCTGATAAGCACTGGAGCATTTTTGTTTATTCTGTATTCTGGGAAAGAAATCAAATTGCTAGGGATTTAATACAGAAGCCTCCATATCAGTGGAATTGTCAATTCTTGATGTGAAACTTTATTAGATAGCATTGACTGTTAGATGCTGCTGAATAGCCTTTAAAACTTTACAGCAGATAAAACGAGACATGTTAATAAAAACACATGGCAAATGTCATATAACATTTTATTTGCAATGTGCAAGTTTGTTTTTTAGTAATGCAGGTTACTTCAAAAGTAGTACAAGACTTGTGGTACTGTACTTATAACTCCATTTCATTCTCTGCTATTACTTATATTAAATCTGTCTTCCTCCAGTCATTCCAGTTTTTTTAATTTCTCCAAGTTTTTTGGGTTTCTAATACCATGACGGGAATGGACCCCATTCCTAAGTCAAAGTATGATTAAAGTTCATGCAATTAATATGTTCACAGCATCTGCAATGTGTTCAGTAATGGCTCCTCCTGCAATTTGTACTGCGGCACATGTATCGGTAACATATCAGTAAGATTGTAAATTCTTTTTTATATGACACGTTGCTCCTCCTACTACTGGAATCGTCTGGGTATCTTTCTTCCACATTGCCCTCATTTCTGCTTGCAAATTCTGGTATTTTATTACTTGTGTCTCTGTACGTAAGACACTGTAGTCACTGGGTATAGCAATTTCAATGATCAATGCTACCTTGGTCATCTTTTCATGGACTACTATATCTGGTTTTCTCGCATCTATTTTTTGAACTGTTGGTAATGGGTGAGCCCATGTAATATAAACTTCATCATTTTCTATAATGCTCTCTGACTCATGTTTCCAGTGTTTTTCAGCTACTTTGATATTATAATGTTTGCACAATCCCCAATGCAACAATCTTGCCACATTATTATGCCTTTCAGTATACAGTCCCTCTGCCATATCACAAACAGCAACAAGATGTGCGACTGTTTCCAATTCTGTTTTACAAAACCTACATCTGTCTGTTTCTCCCACATGTTTAATGGGCTTTGTAAACCACCATGTATGTACTCTATAGGCACTGTCTTTCTAGTTGCCTGCCCCTTATGTTAATTTGACCATATATCTCATTTCCTCTCTGCTTTTACTGGCTGGTGTGAGTAAGCGCAAAATTATCATATTGTGAAATCACCCCCCCTTCAACTATTTAAATTTATTAGCCATCCTACTGTATTCCATAGTACCAGAATACAAAAGTGACCACCCCTTTGAATCTATCTTGCTGTTTTAAAAATAATGACTCTCCATTAAACTTAACTTTTTAGAAAGGTAAAACTTAAGTTACTTTCACATCTAACTCCTCTAATGCACACTGCAGTGTTTAGGATAAACCATTTTTTTTTCATCTTACCTTTAAGCATCCCTGTGACTAGCACTTGCTCTAAAACCTGCTGGAAAGCACTAGGAAGCCTTAAACTGATACAAACACTCAACTCTCCTTGTTAATAAGGAGAAGTTAATTTTAGGCACTAAACAGCCTATAATTGCAAAGTACCTTGCTAAGGTAAGGGAAAACTTAAAAAAAGCACCAAACCAGGCATGTCCAAGGGTCAGCTTCCAGTGATTTCTCCTGTCCAACTGGTGAATCTGGGCATACTGGGGCAATACAGCAATTGCTTCATGTACACAGACAACCCTCTCCTCCTACCACCCAACACTACAACCTGCGAGAGATGCACGTACATAGCCAAACTGCAAGCAAAGCTTTCTCCACTCAAGATTGTGCTAGACAGTCAAGAGGAGAAGGCTAACACCCGCACTACACCTCAAGCAACACATAGCTCTTCTAAACCCACACCACCAGCATCCACATATAGCAACACTAAACCCTCATATGCAGAGACCCTTAACAGTAACCTGCCCAAGCAACAAGGACCTCCAAAGCTGAAATGCAAACAAACACCAATCACAAAGTGTCACACAGCTCACAACATCAGTGTGCCACTCAACAACAGCCCCTAAGGCAAGACAATGTACCCAACACTTTAGTCATAGGTCACTCTATAGTCAAGCACACTGATGTCCCATTAACCAGGCTGAACAAGGAGAAAATTACAGTCAGCTGCCTGTCGGGTGTCAGGATCTGCCACATAACGCATGCACTCAGGTCACTTCACAATAAGTACAAATATGACTGTCATTGTCCATGCTGGACTGAATGACTTGAGACGTACCTCCCTGAACTACATGAAAAGAGACATGGAAGAGCTCTCGGATCATGTGGCTCAGGCAGGTATGACCCTAGCCTCGAGTAGCATCCTGCCTTCACCCAGAATTATACCACAGTATAAGGACAAAATGATTGACTTCTACAATTGGCTAAGCTTCTGGTGTCATTCAAAGGAGATCCAGTATCTGTCTGCCTAGGATAACATGATCCACAGACCACGATGCTTTGCCAGAGATGGTCTGCACCTGTTGCCCCTGGGATTCGGTTACTGGCTAAGGCTCTTGCCACTCCTATAGTGCCTTTTTTAGGCAAAGTTCAAAGGACAAAACCACCACCGTAACAGGTACAAGCATGCAAAATCTGAAGGTAACGCTACTCAATGCTAGAAGTCTAAACCTCAAAATGCACTCTCTCAGCACTCTGAAAAATGGAGAACATTGAGATCTGTGCAGTAATTGAGACCTGGTTCTAGGCTCCAGAGAGCACCCCTGCAGTACCAGGCTACATTTCTTACCACACTTTTCAGCCAACAAACCAGGACCGAAACATTAAAGGTGGAGGATTGTCCATATTCACCAAGGATATTCACACCACCAGGCTATTTGCCCAACACAATGCATCTGAAATTCTCCAGGTGCAACTAACACTAGGTAAGACTGCAATCCAAATTGTAGCTTGCTACAGATCCCCCACCATGCCCCAAGATTCTCACTACACCTTTGGAAACATACTGGAAAATATTAAGATACAACCAAACACCCTAATACTGGGTGATTTGAACTACCCTGCCATTAACTGGGAAAACTACTTGTATACCAACACCTTTGCCCAACAGTTCTTGGAATTCATAAATCCCAATGCCCTGGATCAACTAATCCATAGTCCCACCAGGGGCTCCAATATCCTAGACCTGGTCATTATCAACATGGGAAATCAATATTCCACACCTATGGTCACCCCCTCGTTGGTCAGGTCTGACCATAAGCTAATCACCCTTGACATCCACATCCCTCCTCCACCCCCCAGTAAGGAAACCTCCGTAAAAAACTTCTCCAAAGCCAACTTCATGCTACTCAAGTCAGAAGTGACAAACTTCATGACACCCATGCATACGGGAACTGAAAGTATGACTGCTGAATCCTACACTAAGGCACTGTATGAGCACATCCACTCATGCATGAATCATGCCATCCCAAAGAGAACCAAGATGCTCTCCTCCAAAAAAAAGGAAGCCAATCTGGTGGTCCCCTGCCATAAACAAATTTTACAACAAAAAAAGATACTGTTGCAGAAAAAAGGAAAATCCCACGATGCAAACTCCCTTACCAGCCTCAGTAAGAAGCTGAGATCTCTCATAAAATCCTCCAAAGCTAGTTACAAAAATAAAATTGCCAAAGATTCCAAAGACAACCACAAGGCATTCTATAGCTATGTCAAGAATCTAAATGGCAAGACTCAGATCTGCTCTGAGCTACAACAGAATGGCATTAAATACACTGATCCCAAGGATATTGCCACTATCCTGGCAGATCGATTCAGTGCCTACTTCACTCCCCCTCACCCTCTAAAGGGGCCATCTCAATACCGAAAGATTGCCAAATTCTGGTAATAATGGCCACACAGGTAAAAGACGCACTCTCCAAAGCTAAAAATACAGCATCCATGGGACCGGACGACATCCCGGGCTGTGTACTACATGAACTACAAAATTAACTGGCACCTTACCTAAGTGTCATGTTTAATCATAGCGACACGTCAGGCTTTGTGCCCACGGAGTGGCACACAGCTACAGATATCCCACTCCACATGGGGGGATCCACCTTGGATCTTGGGAACTTCTGCCCCATCAGTCTGACGAGCCTGATCTGCAAGGCCATGGAACGTATTATCATGGAGCTTATAAATAAAGACATTGGCAACATTCAAACACTGGACCCCACCCAGTCTGGGTTTGTTAAGGGCTGATCTTGTCTCCTGAACCTGATTGACTTCTACGAATAGATAATGACTGGCTCCGAGCCGGAAGCGGAGGAACCTCCTGGATCGTCTGTCCATTAATATGTGGTAATACACATCCTGAGAGGGTCTAAGGCACATCCAGTCGTTCTCCCGCAGAAGGGGGAGAATTGATTGGAGAGTGACCATCCGGAACTTTTCCTTGGGTATGAACAGGTTCAGAGCGGAAAGGTCTAAGATGGGTCTGAGGTCCCCTGTTTTCTTTGGCACCAAAATGAACCTGGAGTAATAACCCAATCCGGACTGATCTGGGGGGACAGGCTGGATGGCTCTTTTTCTTAGCAGCTTTGAAATCTCCAAAGCCGCTGCCTCCCTCTGATCGGGTGGGACATCGGGGAGATGTCTGGGTTTGGGGGGAAGGTTTATGAATGGAATGGAGTATCCTCTGGATATGATCCGGAGCACCCATCGATCTGTTGTAAGGGACTCCTAGTTTGACAGGTGCTCCGACAACTGCCCCCCGACTGCCTCCAGAGAGGGACAGTCGGGCAAGCCCTCAGGGCTGTTGTGCGGGTCTGTCCGAGAAAGGTTCTCTAGACCCGAAATTTTGCGGCCCCCCTCTGCCTCTGGGCTGGCGTCCACCCTTGTCCTCCTCTGCCTCTAGAGGACGAGTGGTCGCAGCAGGATGGGATTGCTGAGACTTACGGAACCACAGCTTCTTTTGTCCCCTCTGATTCCTGGAGAAGGATCTTTGGGGATTAGAGAAGCGGACTCCAACAGCAGACAGCGTCTTCCCGTCCTTTTCGCTTTGGACCAGCGTGTCGCGAACAGTTTTGCCAAACAAGGCAGAACCGTCAAAAGGGGCGTTCGCGAAGGATTCCTTGAAGGGATCCGTGAAGTCTCACAGATGCAGCCAGGAGAGACGTCGCAAGACGACCCCGGCTCCACTAGCTCTAGCGGCTCCCTCCGTTTCATGAGAGAGAAGCCGCATAGATGTATTGGAGATGGATTTTAGAGTGGCCATTCAAGTCTCAAAAACCTTTTTGTCTGGGACCGACATGGATTCCGGGGGGGGCTGCAGCGTATTCCTTAATCAAGTCTCGCTGTAGCCTAATGGTATGTGCCATATAGATCAGCGCCCTTATGGAAAAGGTCGCTGAAGCAAACATCCACTTCCCAATCCGGTCAAGCGCTCAAGATTCCTTATCCGGCGGGTGAACCGAAGAACTCTCCTGCGCAAGTTCATTCTTGGTGGCCGCCGCCACCAACATAGCATCAACGGGGGTTCCTTTGGCCCAAGACGGTCTATCTGTGGGTCGGCTGAGGACTTTATCGGGGCGCCTAGGGATTGGCTCCACGGTGTCGGGCTCCTTCCAAGCCCTGGTGGTAATTAAGTCCACCAGGGGGTCGGCCGGAGGACACCCAGGAGGTAGATGGGCCTGCCTCAAAGGCCTCCAGGAACACGGACTCATCAAGGGAAGGCTTTTGGGCTGACCACCCCCCTCTGATACTCAACATTTCCATGATGTCTCCAAAGGAGACATCTTCAGGGGGTGACCTTGGGAAACCCTCCGTATCATCTAAGTCTATGTCTGTGGTAACGGACTCGGGGGAGTCCAGGTGCCTCCTTTTGCACCGATGTTTCCGAGGGACCTCCTCGGTGGGACTGTCCAAAGAGGGCACGTCCATGGGTTGTTCCTCCACGGGAACTAGCTGGAGGGCTTGGGCAGGCTGTCCCGATGGACGGATGATGGAAGACAGACCCTCATACAGTGGAATGGGTGGATCGCCCGGGTCAGCGATCTGGAGGACCTCGACAATACCCTCTCCACTACCTCAAAAGCCAAAGGAGAGCCACTCTCGCCAGCCTCTGAGAGCAATCTCCTCGGATCCGAGGAAGGGATCGGGGCGCCGAGGCAGAGGTGTGCTCTGATGCCAACAGCGCCGAAGACAAAGCAACTCCCTCGGATCTGACGCTCAGCCTTCAGCCCCAAGAGCTCGGGTCCGACAAGCTTGAAGGTATAGTCGGCGACGAAGAGACCACAGCTATCGGCGCCGACAATTCCCCGGGTCCGAAAGGGCCTGGATCCGATGACTCCAAGACCCGAAAACGAGTCGGAGAAGGAGTGATCGGGGCAAATATGGTTGCACTCCCCAGAGGGAGGCAAGAGCATCCCCATCTGCATTTGGGTCTGCAAGAACCGACGCATCATCCGATTCATATCCGCTTCGGAGATGCTTCGGGTCAACCTGGATGAAGTAGTAGAGGAAGATCTCGAGGGAGACCTATCCTCCTCCTCTGGCTCCGGCGAAAAACAGGGCGAACGGCGCCGAAAGGAATGGGATCCGGAGACCCTCAAGGGAGACTTAAGCAGTTTCACTGGCGGAGCCGAAGGATGAGATTCGGCCCACCTTTTGTGGGACTTACGTCCTTCCTTATCCTTGTTCCTCTTCTCTATAAGGGAAGAGGCACTAGTTTCCCCAGAGCTCAAACCCGATGAGGGAGGTTGAGTCCCAGGTAGAGCTAAGGGGATAGATGGTGCTGCGAAGCAGCTGCAGAGAACGAGAGGAAGAAGAAGCCGACTCCTGGGGAGCTTTCCCACCAGGATCAGCTTGTTCTTCCTATCCGGGGTTAAAGGGATCTGGCAGGCCTCTGACAAATGGGCTGCCCCCAGGCACAAAATGCACTGAATGTGGCCATCAGCTGGGGAAAGCTTGTGGCCACACTCAGTACATTTAGAAAAAACAGCCTTAGGCCCTTCAGACATCATTCACACTCACACACCCAAACACTAGGAGGGGGAGGGGAGTGAAGATAAGCTAGTAATTAAATTAACAAAAAAAAGGGACCAAAACTAGCACAAGAAGTAGAAAAAGGACCAACACACACACGACAACTTTGTTTGAAAAAAGTTGGTTTAAAACCAGCAATGATCTCACCCAGCCAGGAGTTCTTCACAGGGAAGCTTCTTCACAAAAATGATCTGGTATATGGTTGGTAGTAGGGGATTATGGGTAGGGGAGGAGCTAGGAGCTCGGATCTTGGAGCTTGGAAAGCTGCCAGATCGGATCCGAGGTCAGATCCGACACCCACAGGTTGCAGATCAAATGAAGTAACTATTTCAGATCTCTAGCTATTCTCTGTCGCATATAGTCTACTCAGAGGCTATCTCTGCTTATCATACAAGGCCATGTCAAACCCAGAGCTGTTGGACATAATACACTTAAAGAAATCCCTATCTCTCAGAGCCACATTCTCCAGGGATCTAAACCTTGTCATCACAATGAACA